>NW_025938667.1:0-41050 GCF_000764305.2 Hyalella azteca | reverse complement strand
TTCCAGACTGGATATTGAGTAGACTTTTTCAAGAACTGTGGGTGCAAGTGATTGTTTTACTGTTAATTAAAAAAAACAGTTACAATGTGCTTTCATATTTAATTGCAAAGGTGAAGCTATGAAATGGCCATGGTCACAGAAAAAATGTTTTTGGTGGCATTGGGCCTCATGTTATTTTTTAGCATTGATGCATAATAATTGTTAATAAATGTATAGATTGGTTGGCCTATGCAGATTTATGGGTGTGATTTTAGTAGACTTCTTGTAGTACAAAGCCATAACTTCATGTAGGTATTATAAACCAGTACCATATAGAGGTATCCAAACAATTCAGGCACTGTCAAAACAACACAAGTTGCCACTGTACTCAAGTTACCACTCTCCAATAGAAACAATAAGTTAAATAAACTGATATAATTTCTGATTTAACTTTTATCTATAACTCAAACACAATAGGAATTTAAAAGAAAAGAAAACGCCAAGAAAATTCACCATATCGATACTGAAAACGTTTCGGAGTCCAGCTCCATCATCAGACTAATATCAGACGAGTCCAGCTCCATATAAGCAGACTAATAATATAAGTACACAATATAGTATAAACACAACAAAATTAATTTCTGACATGTACAACAGATTAACAGTTAACTGTTTATGCTTTATGGCAAGCATTTAGTCAAATTAGTGCATTGATGACTCAAGTGACAAGTCTCACTAAAGATAGAAGACCTAATTTTGATATGCGAGTTTTGACTAAAATAGAAAATTAGCAAGTACAGCCACAACACAACTTCATTTCATTTCATCACAACATTGTTTATGAATTGTGCCTAAATTATATGGCTTTAAAGCCTATAATACTAAAAATTTGGGACTGATCTGCAACAGAGTGAACATATATTCCCAAAAAAACATCAGGGTAGTACCCTAATGTTTTTGCAAGTTGCAACATCAGGGCATAGTGACAACCCTGAACCCACAAATTTTTTTAGAATTAGTTCATATTAATTTCCTCATCTTCTCAACATTTAAACAAATTTCTCATGTTTTTACATGGTATGATGGTAATGCTTGTACCTAACTGGTGTCCATCATAATCCAAGATACTTTACTGGTCTACTTATGTCTTATAGCAGGCCTAGCCTACTACTCAAAAATGAACTTGAATACCTAAGGGTCTAAATCTTAAAAATTCTCTGTCTTGCACATTGAGAGTTGAAGGTGGAATTGTAAGAATGATCACAATAATGGTTCACATATTCCATGTCAAGCCAGCCGATTCACTTGCTAGGTTCAAGAATATCAGCCAAGTTACAGAGTGAAGGTCCTCTTTCAAGTTTTCTGTCATGCTAAACAAAGCTCCAATTCACTCTAAAAATGCATTATTTGCTATTTCATAATGTTTTGATATAAATTTCTAAGAATCCTAAATAATGCAAAATCATTGACGATTGACGTCATAGCGACGAAGCCGATGCTTGATGGCGTCATGGCCGGCGGCCGCAACGACGGTTTGACGTGAGGAATGCAATATTACTAGTTGAAATATGATGAATTTTCATATTTCATTCAATATAAACGCTAAATCATAATTAAAAACTCACTGCAGTACGAAATTCAATTCTGCCCACCGACAACTCACAAGCGAAGTTGCTTCAGTGATTTTTATCGAACACGAATTAACATGGCCATCGCCTGGTCTAGGCGGTTGATTGAACATATGATGAATAAAACGTAAACTGACATAGTGGAAGAAACTCAAAATCTTTCCTGATCCCGCACTTCAACTTTTTACGTAGCTTAAACTTAATTTTGACCAAATTTAAACAGTTGAGACAAAGAAATAATGCTCACACCACACGCGTAACTTCACACGAATTTAAAACCGCTAATCCGCTACCGGCTACCCGATGAGCACGAGTTAAAGCAGGAACTCCTTTGACTGTATAGTCAAAAGAGGATCCATGTAGTTTTATTTATATCATATTTGTAACGGTTACTCATTTTATTGGAAGAAAAACCTTTAAATACACAGAATTATGGACAGAAGACTTGAAAAAATATCATTTTATTGATTGTAATAATTGTCGATGTAATGCTTAGAGATAACTCCTGAAGAAACAGCTGAGACAAACTAGGTAGTGAATTCAACTGAACCTATCTTTTAGTTTATAAACATAAAGTGCTTCTGCTGCAATATTTTATCTCTGATTCATGACCAAGCCATGATTTGTTGAATGATGCAATAAACCAATCAATGCTGCAGACAGCGGGACTATTTTGAGTGTGATCGTCAAGGTCGAATAGCTTTCATGATAAATGATAATAACTTAGATGATCACGGTTGGACGAAAACGCAAATACAGACTTTGATTAACTCTAATGTTATTATTAGCTGTTATTTTTCCAAAAAACTATATAAATATAATTCAACGTACTAGAAGGATGCGTTATCTCAATTAATCTGTGCTAATTACGGGCCAATTTGTGCTCTCAATTTGTAGTGTACACATGTCTACCTCCTTTTTGATAAACCATAAAGACTGTATTAAATCATAGTTATATATTTCTCGAGTAAAAAACCTAGAATACACAATACTTTGAATAAAATATAATCGTTCCACAAGTATAATGCGATATGAGTATTGATGATTAATTGATCGAACAGCAATACCAGTTTTAGTTAGTGAAACAAAGTTACTGAATACTTCACGAAGCTACCATTTTTGATTTATACGGGATTTACAGTTATTTTCAAATAAAATAATTTAACTAGGAACGCAACTCACGATATTAAATTCTATTGGTGGCTTTAGAAAACTTATTGAGGATGGCCACTCGTAGTAAACCTGCAATGCATCATCAATGAATAGGAAGGAACCTTTAGATCATCGATGAAGCATCAATAAACTTCACCTCCACTCACGCATCTTCTCGATTTATTGGTGTTTTACTATCGTGTAATGGCAGAAGTGGCCACACATCAGAACGCCACCAATAATACACCTGGCCCACCTAATAATCATAGGTGCTCCACTCTTAATTTTTATTTGGGTTTTCCAGTTAATCCACTAATCCGTCTAACTTGTTCTCTGCGGATTGCAGAGATTGCAATCCGCATCCTTCTGATTTCATTAAAAGGAAAATGCAGGATTCCATTATAATTTCCCATTGAAAATCGGTTAGTGTTACGCTGGTCGGTTCATTGATTTTTATGGCAGTTTTTCGAACAGGGAAGGAATGGAGATTCTTTAGGCGAAATTGTAGCAAAAGTCAATTATTTCGATGACGCTTCAACAAAAATTTCAATGGAAGTTTAGTAAATAAGAAGTGAGTTACTTCGATATTTTATATGCGAAGTTTTCCATTGACGTCAATATCCCAACTAAGTGAGGAGTGACATTATGAATAAAAAGACGTAGGGACCAAGATCGACAATATAAGGTAATGCAAGAGTAAAATGACAATTTTTGAAGGGATAGGGCCACGAGTAAGGCGAGGTATGTGTCGGCATGGTCTATAAAGTGTTAAAACTAAATTTAATAGAATAGAATTGCCAGCACTGAAGAAATAGGTCCATGGCCTGTTGCCAATTCTTGTACTTTTCGTGACTTGGTTAGAACAACAGAAAGAATTTACATTCTTTCTGTTGGTTCAAACTGTCAATATCACCTGCTTACTATTAAAAATTCACTACCCAACTATCACTCACTTGTATTAGTGTATTCACAAAATGAATTACGTTTCACGTTACTGAATTCACAAAATTCAGTGAGAAACACGTGCCAATTATCCCGAGTGGCGGCGGCCTCTGGTAGACTGATGGCCGCGCAGGGTAACGTTTATCCGTGATGGACTGCATGCATATGTTTACATGGAGATGTCAACGGCTGAGATACGGAGATATCAACGGCGTTTTTACTGCTAATAACAATACCGACAAAATATACTACCAATTACGACACATTCGTCATAATTTCACTGAAGTCATGGGCTTCATCTTTACACTCACTGTAATAAAAAAGTTGAATTTAAAATTTCGTGCGTCCATGAAATTACATGAATGTATATCACATGAGCAAGGTGCATTTAAAGAGCGCGCTGCAGAGCAGAGCACCATTCTTAAGAGTCCGCCTCAGTGAGCCACAAAGTCTGTTAGCGGCTGTGCGGCCCGAGATCTGGCTTAGTCGTTTACCACCCATGATTTCGTAATAGGTCCAACCAAATTTTGGCAGCTACGTTAGTAAAGGAAAAGTTTGTGTGCCAGGAGGCTGATCAAAAGGTTAATGGGAGGCAGTTGGCCATTGGGCCATCAGCCTTACCTTTAGAAAAATATATGGCCATGGTTTCCAGATGACCGCGCCACTAGTATCCTTATGATGTTTCTATTTCATGTTGAAGATATATGCTGCTTGCTCTGAATTTCATTTCAATCGGTATAGATGAAAGTAAAATTTATATCAATTAATATTTTGAATTTTGATATCAATAATTTCTTATTTAATTTCATGATATTTTGACGAAATTTCATCTGCATATTGATGTCATTTGATATCAAAATTGATATCAAATGGCATCAATATGCAAATAAAATTTTATACTAAATGGCCGTTTGTGAAATGGATTTTGTATAATGCTCTTATTTATTCTTGTTATTCTTATTAATCAGATGATGGCTAACCAAATAGCGCACTGCTTTAACGCAATAAATATTCTAACTGTAGTTAAATCAATCTCAAGATAAGGAATGTTTCCGATGTTTTCAGAATTTAATAAAGGATTGTTAATAACAAATAATTATAATTTCAACAGTGCTTCTTAAAATTCATAAAGTTGTCTTTTCAAAAGCTGCTGGGTTCTTAACCAAATCTGAAAATCAAGGTAAACACATCTGAAGATATGGAAGAAGATCCATCAAACATAATAAACGGTTATCGTACTTATTAAAGATTCAGTCACGTGAGCAGTGAGCTCCAGGATTGCATTGGTAATCATGAAATTATTCAAAAGTCTCTTCGCTCACTTGTTCAAACGCCCTCAAATTATTTTTGTCACTCTGCTCGACGGTTCAGCCACTCCACTCATTGGTTTAGTCTCCCCACTTACTCTCTCAGCCATCACTCGCATGTTCAGTCACCTCACTCGCTGGTTCAGTCACCTCTTTACTTATTTCAGTCATTCGGCAAATGGCCAAGTGGCAGACAGCGGCCGTCAGGATGCTGGCAGTGGTGAGCATCCTGAAGCGGCCCTGGGCGGTGGGGGACGTGGGGCTGTCCTTCACAGTCCAGCTGTCGCAGATAAGTTTCGGTGGGGAGCAGGAGATGATGTGGGCTGGCTCGCCTGTCGCCTGTGCGGGACAGTGTCGCCTGAACCCCGAATGTGGGGCCTTCGCATTCAAAGCAACTGAGGTAAATTGAGAAATTAAGATTCTTTTGATTATGCGCAGGTTTGTTAGTTAGGCAATGAGTACTTTTCAGTTGGTCATCTTGCATACCATCTTAAACATGCCTAAAGTTTAAGCTGCTGGGAGACCAAATCTGTTGATTATCTGTTTTTTTTTCACTAGCATACGTCATCCGAGTGAGTCAAACAGGGTGAACATTGGCCCATTATTTTGCTGATCTTAGGTCCCATAACGCTATGCAAACTCGGGGGTAAGAATATCAAAAATGCGTTCGGTGATCAAGAGTTTCGTGGTCAGGTAAGTCAAATGCGGTGCCGTGTGACGTTTCGGTGAAACGGGTGAAACGTATCCGTGTGACTTCATCATACTACATCCTGACTGCAGGTGACTGAATGATATTTATCTGGAGTCATATGCAGTGAATTTTCCTACTCAAACTTAAATAGTTGAATATTTCTCCTACATTGAACTCCTACGTTGACTTGTTCAATATTCAAATTTAAATCAATATTTAGCCATTATGTTTTTTCAGCATTTCCATGGCTAAATGCCAGGCGATCGGCCTGCGTCTGGTGCAAGTGCCGACAGTCCTGAAGGACTTGGTGGCGGTTCAAAGTCAAGGCAATTTCTTCTACGACCTCAAGAGGACTTCAGAGACCGCCCCTTTCACCACCATGACTGGGGGGCCCGTCAACGCCTCACTGATGGTGATACAGAATACTTATGACACGAACCTTTCGCCGCAATGTATCCTGGGTGGCTATTACCAGATATACAGGATTCAGTGCTCCGGTCAAACCACCGGGTCTGACGCTACAGTCTGCCAGTACACGTACTAAAATCTCCAAGCATTTATTTCCGATTTTCTGAAATATTGAGCGGATAAAATACAGTTTTTTTAAATAATCGAAGTAGTCGAGTCATGGGGAAGTGATTCGCTGAACTTGATAGTGATATCCTTATCCAGCTTTCACCTAATGTCTTTACTAATTTTACTATGAGCAATACCTATGATACTATTCCTTCCGCTTCCGAGGTTTGCCATCAACTTGATAACACATACAATATATGAGATATACTTTAAGAATGTTCATGAGATACAGAAGCAACACCTTCTCTCTAAATAGTTATTCTCCCTCAAAATCTCTGATCAAAATTGTGCTCTGGCATTTTCAAATGAAAAAGTAGAATTTAACCCAATTTGATTAAAAGTCACTTTACTTTTCCGCCTTTGTCTGTCATAATATTATGTTAGAGTAATTATTGAGCAATGATATTCGTGATGCACTTTAATTATTATATAGCTACGCACTTTTTGCCTCTGTGTGTGTCATCTTGACCCAGTTTGGCTAAAAAAGGTCTAACAGTGTTACGTACGTAGCTCTGAGGGTGAGAAAGAGAATCGTTATTTGAACAATGGTGCGTGCGTAAAAATGTTTCGCTTCAACCAGCAACGATAATGGTGATAAGCAATGATAATGACCATCCTATTATCGAGTCATGCTGACTTTTTTGCGTCTAAATTCCAATTATCGACTAATGAACTTTGATTGTAAACATCATCAGTAATGGCAAGAAACGATATGAACGATGATATGAAGTCGGTAATCATCTGAAATAATTTTGTATCATACGCAAAAGTGAGAGTTTTGCCATGCAACTAATTCAAATAATTACGTATTCTGATATCAGCACGGTTATGACAATGCTTACTATTTACAATGATTTATTTGTGTGACTGTTTGCTGAACAATTAGCCGTTGTGTGAGGCATACATTCAAGGGGCAACTGTTCGCTCTTCTAACTCTTGAATAAAATTACAAAGTCAAGCCTTGTTTTACTGCCGTGATGACACGATCGATGAAAAACATTTGCCTGGCCTAAATGTCAGAGGTTGAGAGGCCATAAAATGCTGGAGTGCATGTAAGAGGCCAGCTTTGCCCACCTTTACACTTCACTTCATATTCCTGTACCAAAGTAAGCACGCTACAAGGCATGGTAGCCTATGAAGTGTCTGAAACTTTGACGCTGTAAGTCAACATTAACTGATGAAGCTCGCTCATTTGCGTCAGTTCTGCGTCTGGCCTCACCTATGATTACTGCTCGTGTGTTAGCCCACGTACAGTGGGTGCAAAAAGTACCCGACATAAAGGAAAAACTTAACGAAAAGACCTAAATTAATTATTTAATTAATTTTAACATTCTAACATAAACGAGCACTATTCTAATGTAAAGTTATATAGTAAATACAAATATCATATATAAATAACAATATCATTAAATATTGATTTGATAATTGCAATTTTGTAATAGTTTACGCTCAAAACGTATCCAACACATAGTAAACAAATTTACCCAATACTTCGTCATGTGATATTTAGCAGCCAAAACGGCTTCTAACCGATTGGAATGCTTGTTCGCAAGATTACCGCATATGCTAATAGGAATTTTAGCCCAATCTTCCTTGCATATTTCTTTCAATTGGATAAGATTTCTTGGATCTCCCTCCTGTACCCTCAGTTTCAATTCCCGCCACATATTTTCAATCGGATTGAGGTCAGGTGATTGGCTTGTCCATTCCGATAACTTAATAACCCAATACCTTTCGCAATGAACATTTCTAGATGTCTTGAATCGGCTATGGTCCAAGCATGGCCAAATCTGTCACCAGTACATCGAATTATGTTTGAATATATCGTTTTATACCAATTCCTTCGTCAATTGTTTCAGTCACCCAACTCACTGATTCAGTCACCCAGCTCACTGGTTCAGTCACTCCGCTCACTGGTTTAGTCACCCCGTTAATTTATTCTGCTCCCTGGCGTCCGGTAAAGTGGCAAGTAACAGCAGTCGAAAATCATATGGGCCAACCCACAGTGTTGCTTTTCGATTAGTAATTTCAACTGGCTTAAAATCCGCTTGAATAAATCATACCAATAAATTTGGTACTGTGTCATGCGTAATTTCTATAAACGTAATAGAAATTTTGTTGGATTATTCAAGTTTTTCAACAGCAAAATACTTTTTACGCTTAATACCAAATATTATTAGATATTAAGTGAAATAGCAATGTGGAATCATTTAAATTTTTGGGTTTTAGAGAAAGCTTTGGGCAAAAGAAGGCATAGTGGCTAAAGTCCAGCAGAAGGATCTTAATGTTATTCCTACCGCATTCCAGGTAGGAATAACATTAGGAATGAGTGAAGACATAAATCAGCCTGATCATTAGAGGGATAAAAAATCACAGCAATTTGTCTCAGGAATTGATGCTGGTAATCTTGCTGGATCATTTTCAATAAATAAGCATAATATGTGTGCATATGTACTACTCAACCATACCTCGTTAGTGTTTACGTTTATATTGAATAATTCACTTGCCAATATCGTCAAGAGAAGCCGTCGATCATTTCTGTCTCCCCGGCCATCAAGGCGGTGGTCACTGGTCGATTGATGATCATGAGCAACTGATGACCTGCACGATTTCGGTAATCAGTGCAGGGGTAACTGATGATCAAATCAAGTGAAATTCATACCTGAGCAATCCAGTGAATTGAGCAGTCCTTATTGACAAATTCAACTCAATATTCATAATGTCCTTTATCCCAGAGATAAATCACCGGCTCATTTAAATTGCCCTGTATAAACATGATATCACTAACTGGCTGAGCGCAGAAAGATATTCGACATTAAATATGCGACAAATTACATAGTAACTTGATGGTTAACTTTAAAATACAAAAAATGTCAGCCGTCGGGACAGTTAGGGAAGTGGGTATAATACAAGTGTCTGGGGTTTAGAAGGCGCATTTCAGAGCAAGTCGTCGCTCTTGAAAGGCTCTTGAACAGCGATAACTTATTTCTGATTCTCTTTAGCAGCGCTAACGCACTTGGTGGCCTCCTGAACAGCTCTTGAAAGAACATAACTTTGCACCTTCATGAAGTGCAATTATTATTACGAACTTAGAGCGTTAAAACTCTTGAATAATAAGCAGAACTTAATAACCTGATATTCATCTATTAAAATTTAATATTTTGCGCCACCATCTCCAGGTACAAAGTACGAGACATTGAAATAACCTGCTACCAGGCTGGTGAAGAGAAATCAGGTATTGTGTACTTTATTTACCAAACAATTACTAAATATTTTTGCCATTTTCATTTCATGGAAGAATTGGTTTTCGTAGAATGATATATTACTTCTGCTCCTTATGTTTTTTTTAACTTTCAACTTTATAATAGTGTTATCAAAAAAGCTTCGTTGCTCCATTTCATGACAGCTTATTTTTATTTCTGCGCCAATATTATTCGCCCCGTACGATAATTTAGTGGAGCCAGATTTATTATTATGTCATGTTGACATGAAGTACCGAATCTGCAACAAGTTCTACAAACTTGTTTAGGGGTTAGAAATCCCAGGTCGCTGTTTGCTGCTTTCTTGCTGATCTTGAACCACTCGGCCATCCCGAGCGAAGATGTAAATAACCATACCTGATGAGGATGTCCATGACGGAAACCAAATTTATTTTCTGAAAAATGAGTGCCTACCTTTAAGGAGTTGAAATTGATTTAGAATTATTCAATAATTTTAAAGCTTTTCGTGGGAGTTTTTTTTTTGCTTCCGGGCGGAAAGTCCTTCCAGTTCACTGTTTCACTCACCCCTTTAAATTGTTCCGTTACTTGATTGACCGTATCAGTCGACCCGTTTATTAATTCACTCAGCCTAATAAGTGGTTGAGTCTCCCTCAAACTAGTTCAGACACCTGGCTCTGCTGTTGCAGTCACTGGTCACTGGTTGAGTCACCCGGTTAAGAATTTCGGCCCCTCGGCGGATGGCGGTGTTGCGGTCGGCGGCTCGGCTGCTGGCGATGGTCAGCGCCCTGACGCGGCCCTGGGCGGTGGGGGGCGTGGGGCTGTCCTTCACAGTCCAGCTGTCGCAGGAGAGTTTCGATGGGGAGCAGGTGAAGATGTGGGCCGGCTCGCCTGTCGCCTGTGGGGGACAGTGTCGCCTGAACCCCGAATGTGGGGCCTTCGCTTTCAAAGCAACTGAGGTATGTTGACCGTTGAAGATTGATTGTTCATGGGTATTTACCGAGTTCAAATCCACCTGACATGGGATAGTGTAAGGAAAAATACTTGCTACGTGTATACTCAAATTCTAATTAACTGAATTCAATTTAAATTCAGGCATGCCTTCATTACCACACTGAAATACCCCGCTTTGAGAAGAAATCGGTCGGGCATCTGAGTATGTGAAATAAGCATTCATTTCTCATTCACTTGTCGCACCGTTTCTCCCATGTTACGCTGGATCTTTATTTAATTCAGCTGGATTCAGTAGTGAGGAATCGTCTAGACCACTGCTCACCACAGAGCCGTCTGCTTTCAGGATTTCGGGTTGATTCTAATAACCGAAGATCGCTTCATCATGCATAAGCGTAAGGGCATCATCACTGCTTCAGCCTCAATTGACGGTTCCAACTCAGCCTTTGAGCTGGCATAGGCAATGCATCAATTTACATCACCCATGTGATGGCTTAACAGCTGAGGTGGGCAGCAGCGCGCTACACGTAGCGGCCACTAGTAGCGGCCGCTACATTTTCAGTAGCGGTAGCGGTAGCGGCGCCACATTTAAGCAACTGTAGCGGTAGCGGTAGCGCTCGCTACATTTAGAACATGTAGCGGTAGCGGTAGCGGCCGCTACATTTCAAAGTAGCGCTGCCAAGGTCTGCTTAACAGTTGTTGACACCAGCTCTGACGCCACCACCATTAACGGCTTCTTGTTTATTTCACCCCAAAGGTCCCGAACTGCGTGCTGTTTGTGCGGCAGACGTCGAACTCACCGGGCCTCCCCGGCCTCTACTACAGGGGCATGTCGCTGTCCAGCGGCGACTACCTCTTCCGTCTGCCTCCTCCTACCTTCGACGTGCCCGAGTGAGTAATTTTAATTTATCAAGTCACAGTGATTTCCGTCACTCAAACACAGTAAAAATTGGTACTCATCTTGCCGGCAGAAAATTTTAGAAACACTGTAATTCACTCCAGTTCTGAGGTCCGAACTGTCCATGGCGCTGTAGGTCTACAGCCACTGCTCAAAGCAGTCTTGTCGCCATGGATGTGCAACCCCATCATAACACTGTATATACACCTCAATATTTCCCACGACCTTGCTGCTGCCCATGAGGTTAGGTTGTGTTCGGCTAAGTTTGCTTGGGTGGAAAATCCGGATAAATGTCGAGGTAGGGTCATGCTGGTGTTTCAAATCCATGAAGAACATATTAACTTAAATAGGGGCTACGGACTTACGGTGCTATTGCCCTAAACATTTAACTTCATGGGACATTCTATCCTGTTGCATGGTTGCGCATGGGAGGGAATGCAAAAGTGATAGTGGCATTGGGCTGTTCTGGACATTTAAGCGCCTTCAGCATAGCACTTGACAACGCTGGTCGCTATATAATCAACGGGCGCCTCTTAGACCGTATAAAAATGTTGCCATAAGTCGCATAAGGCATTGCCTGTTTACTCCCTAACTGGACATGCTGGCGGCCTATTTTGTTCAACTTCACGCTTTAGTTCACACCTCTCTAGGTGAGCACGCGGAAGGGCATTGGAGCCTTTGAAATGCAATACTTAATACCATAGCGCCGCATTTTATTGTTCAATTGGTTACCCAGGGCTACGCTCCCGGCGCAGTGAGGGCTACATTTACAAAATATATCGATATATGTTTCTGGATATTATAGATGATAACGAGCTCTGCGATGGCAAAAAATTTTTTGTGAAATATGTCATAAATATAGTTACACCATTCCTCTGAAACTGTATTACTATTTTCTAGCCTGTACACCAGTGCTTTGATGGATTGAAGAACTTGATACAGCTGCCACAATGGAGCATAAATTATAAATAGCTGTGAACTACAATGGAATCTTATTGAAAAAATTCTACTACCAGCATGGCCCTGGCTAAATGCCAGGCTATTGGCCTGCGTCTGGTGCAAGTGCCGACAGTCGTGAAGGACTTGGTGGTGGTTCAGAGTCAAGGCAGGTTCTTCTACGACCTCATGAGGACTTCAGAGACCGACCCTTTCACCACCATGACTGGGGGTCCCGTCAACGTCTCGCTGATGGTGATACAGGATACTTTGAACACAGCCGTGACACCGCAATGCATCGCCAGTCATTATTTGTGGCTATTCAGGATGCGCTGCCCGGATTATATACTCTCATCTTACGCCACAGTCTGCCAGTACACACCCGCAAGCCCCTAAGCATTTCCTTTCGTTGTTATGTGGTTGGGCAGGGTGGCCCAGTGGTTACAGTTCAGTAACAAGATTGGAGCAGAGAGGCGCTGGTTCTGTGCGCCAGTTTCTGGTCAGTTGGCGAGGAGGCCGGGCGGTTAAGCACAGCAGAATTTGAACAGTGAGTTGTGAGTTCGAGACCGCAAAATGCTATGAATGTTCTGCGATGTTAAGAATCGGCGAAAGGCCTACGGCTTAATAAATGCTGAAACTGCTATTAATATTATTACCATTTTTATTATGTCAACTCATTTCAGAAACTACATGCAAAAACTATATCACCTCTTGGTCTTCTCCAACATTTGCCAGAGCACCACAAGTGACGCTGTTACCGACTATTCATGGACTTCATTTCAGTAAGAAGTAAATTATCTTTCAATACAAAACACAAACTAAGTTTGAATACTTTGAAAGTAACTTTTGATGGGGTCTTCAGACGCCTGAGTCTGTCAATACATGGAAATTTCCATGCATTTATTTTGGTCGTTCTGAAATGTTGAGCTGTTCAACCATAGCTCCTCTTCATCACCAAATAAAGTTGCGATGGAAAGCTGCTTATTTAGAAATTGTTGTGAAGTTTTTCCACGTTTTGTCACCGATTGTTCTCACTGATGTTATATATAATAAGATGAAGCAATTCAATGTTAATCATTTTACAACATTTTAACATAATTGCTTCATTTATTTTGATAACTATCTTGACATGTGTTCATTTGATTTATAAATAATATCTTCACATGAAATGCAGGACTTGGATTTTTG
The DNA here is from genome assembly GCF_000764305.2 of Hyalella azteca. Lineage (NCBI taxonomy): Eukaryota > Metazoa > Arthropoda > Malacostraca > Amphipoda > Hyalellidae > Hyalella > Hyalella azteca. The sequence goes on along the minus strand of NW_025938667.1, from coordinate 27,584 downwards.
ACATTTTCTCAAATTTTTTCTGTGTGTCGTGAAATATTTATCTTCTCATAGTACGTGTGATTATGGATTGCAAGAAGCTTCTAAAATACGAAATGTTTCATCACGTTTTAAGTTCAACTTCGTATGCAACATTCACAGTGTAAGTTCAATGAATACATGAACATTTACATTACTTTTCAATGCAATTTTAGCATCGTTCCCATTAAAACTCTGCTGATCGGGTTGAGTAATTTCAGTTATGATTATCGTCAGCGGAGGAAAACCGAAAACTGATAGAATTATATCATGACGTCGTATTAATTTTGAAATTTTCCGATATTTCCAATATTTTATGAATATCTGAGTAGAATGACTTTGAATTTGGATTCTGGTCAGCAAAATAGAGACAAAATTACAAGCGTTATCGTGAAATATAACAACACGACTATGTGGACTTACTCTTTTAGCTTCCAGCCGTTCGAATGAGTAGACTTTCAAAATTTAAAGTCAACAGTCGCCTATCATTTTTTTCATGCATGAAGTCCAGTCGCCCAATTAGACAAATAAATGAGCAGTATTCAGTATACGTTCTTTTTGCTACCGTGTTTTGTCATCACTTTGATAACACATTTACGAAAAGTACTTAAAAAATGCCCAGTGGTTACAGTTCAGAGTACCAGGATTGGACCAGAAAGGTGCGGGTTCGATCCCAGCTCTGTGCGTCAGTTTTGGTTAGAATCGGCGTGGAGGTTGGACGGTTAAGCACAGCAGAACTGGAGCAGTGAGTTGTGAGTTCGAGACCGCAACAAGCTGTGAATGTTCTGCGGTGCTAAGAATCGGCAGCAAGTCTAACGGCCCTTTCTAATGCGGAGGCCTCTATTAGTTACTACTTGCAATGAGACAGAAAAACAACATCGCCTCTCTCAGTATATATTCTCATTCAAGACCTGTTCGCTAAATTGAGAGCTGGGATTTACTGCTGAAAACTAATGTGTTCAACCCCTATATTGACTTGAAATCACTTCGCTATTTCGCCTTCATCTGTCACAATCATACACTAGCGTATCTATTGAGTATTAATAAAGTGATGCACTTATAATATTATATAGCGATGCACTTTTATTATTAGATAGCTATACATTCTTATTATTATATACTAATGCGCTTTTATTATTATATAGTAATGCACTTATATTATTACAGCTGATAATCTACTACAAAAGCCCTACCGTAACCAGTTTAATCACAAAGAACAACACAGTCCCGAAACTACCAGCCCTGAAACAAACAAATTTCATATACGAATACACGTGTAACCGCGGGGAGTGCGAGCCCCGCAACAATTCGTATATCGGCATGACTACTCCAACCCTATCAAGACGGCTCACAATGCATTTAGTTTCTGGAGGACCCAAAACGCACGCTATGGACAACCACAACACCAAATTAACCCGGGAAGAACTGGTACAAAACACAAAAATCCTTCGCCACGAACCAGACTTCAACAGACTGCAAATAATGGAAGCAATTCTAATTCAACGGAAAAAGCCATACCTCAACAATCAAACGACTGGATCCGAACGCACTCTGAAACTTCATAACTAGAACAAGTGTACAACGGACTGTATAAGAACCTTACTCGTAGCTTCGTTCACTTCCTCAATTAGTCTCCTCTCTGCAGCCAACCCACAAGCAACTCGTCTACTCAGCTGCTCGACCTCGTTGCCTGAAGATGCTCAGTGATGAGCGAAACGCGTCGCAGGATTTATCGAACCTTTCATTTGGACAAATTTTAAGACACATTGACCCTATTACTGTACCTCTTATCAGAAAGCTTGAGAGATTAAACTCAAAAGAAGTCCTCAATAAAACTGGCATTATTTTAACCAAACATGTTTAAATGAAGGGCTCTACCCTAAATATACTTATATTATTATATAGTGATACATTTTTATTATTATATAGCGATGCACTTTCATTATTATATAGCGATGCCTTTTTGTTATTATATAGCGATGCACTTTTATTATTATATAGCGATGCACTTTTATTATTATATAGCGATGCACTTTTATTATTATATAGCGATGCACTTCCATTATTATACAGCGATTTATTTTTATTATTATATACTGATGTAATTTTATTATTATATAGTGATAAACTTCTATTATTACATAGCGATGCATTTGTTGTCTATAGTATCACCCTAGTCGTGCTGAGCGTAATACCAAAATGATACAAGTTGGTAATTTCTGGTTCGATCAATAATAATGATAATAACTTCAATGATTGACTAAATGACCTTAATTGCAAAAATCATCGTTCATAGCAAGAAATAATGAAACTGATCATATGATAAGGTTAAGTTGAAAAATCCCGAGTAATTGTAGAATCATGAACAATCCCGGTGATCCGTGATTGTAAATTAATTAAGAATTAGAAGAAAGAAGGGGGCAAACGTGAGAGTTCTGACTCGCAAAAAATTCAAATAATTACGTACGGTCACAACAAAAGTTTATTCTGAAGTTTTTAATTATGAAGTGAGCACCGTTTGATTAATTATTACTATTACAATGATTTATTTGTGTTGCTGTTTACTGAACACTTATCCGTTGTGTGAGGCATACATTCAAGGGGCAACTGTTCGCTCTTCTAACTCTTGAATAAAATTGCAAAGTCTAGCCTTGTTTTACTGCCGTGATGACACGATCGCTGGAAGACATTTGCCTGGCCTAAATGTCAGAGACTGAGAGGCCATAAAATGCTAAAGTGTTAGCCCGCGTACAGTGGGTTCATAAAATATCCGAAATAAGACAAAACTTAAGAAAAAAACCTAAGTTGCTTAATTAATTTAAGCATAGCCAACAAAATAAGATTAACGAACGATATACTAATGTAAAGTTACTTGGTAAATTCAAATATCATATCAAAACAACAATATCAATAAATGTTGACTTGATAATTGCAATTTCGCAAAAGTTAAGGTTAAAAAAGAATCCATATACATATGGATACTTTAATTTTTTTAATACATATATGTACTCAAATGTACATATACAAACAAATTTACTCAATACTTCATCATGTGACCTTTAGCAGCCAAAACTGCTTCTAACCTATTGGAATACTCGTTCACAAAATTAACACATATGCTATAAGCAATTTTAACTCGCTCTTCCTTGCATATTTCTTTCAATTAGATAATATTTCCTGTATCTCTCTCCTGTATCCTCAGTTTCAATTCCCGCCACAGATTTTCAATGGGATTAAGGTCAGGTATTGGAATGGCCTTGGTCATTCCATTAACCCAATATGCCTCTCCTGAAACCATGCAAGATTTACCCTAGCCGTGTGCTTATAGGGTCATTGTCTTGGTGGAATATCCAACCTCGAGGAAGGTTCAATTTTTCGGCTGAATTCACGAGACATCTCTCAAGAATGCCCCGATACATTTCGGAGTGAAAATTTCTTCATGTCATGAATCGGTGATGGTCCAAACATGGCCAAATCTGACCAGTACATCGAATTATGTTTTAGTATATTGTGTTATACCAACTCCTTTGTTAATTGTTTCAGTCATCCAGCTCACTGGTTCAGTCATCCAGCTCACTGGTTTAGGCACCTCGCTCGCTGGTTCAGTCACCCTGCTCACTGGTTAAGTCATCCCGTCAATTGTTTCTGCTTCTTGTCGTCTGGTAATGCGTCGAGTAGCGGCAGCCGAAAATCATGTGGGCCAACCCACAGTGTTGCTTTACTATTAATAATTTCAACAAACTTGAAATCCATTTGAATAAATTAGACCAATAAATTTGTTACTCTGTCATGCGTAATTTATAGAAAAGTAGGAGAAAATTTGTTGAATCATCCAAGTTTCTTCAATACCAAGATATTTTTCACGTCGAATTTCTAATATTGTTAGATATTAACTAAAATAGCAAAGTGGAGTAATTTAAATTTTTAGGTTTTAGAGGAAGCTTTGCACGAAAGAAGGCACCGTGGCTGGCGTGCAGCAGAAGGTTCATAATACTATTCCTACCATATTCCAGGTAGAAATATCATTAGGACTGAGTGAAGAAATAAATCAGCCTGGAAATTACAGGGATAACAAATCATTCAAAATTTGTGTCCGGAATTGATGCCTGTAATCTTTTAGTCATTTTACACAAATGAGTTTAAAATTCATGCACATGTAATACGCAACCCTAACTCGTTAGTGTTTACGTTGTTATTGAATATCACTTACCAATATATCACGCTGGGACGTAAGAAGCAGCCGTCAATCATTTCTCTCTGCCCGGCCATCAAGGCGGCGGTCACTGGTCGATTGATGATCTTAGGCAACTGATGACCTGCACGCTTTCTGGTGCCATTGCAGAGGTCCCCAATGACCATCTCACAGTGCAATTCCCTCCTGAACCATCCAGTGAATTGCAGTCCTTATTGACAAATTCAACTCAATATTTCATAACTTAAATCACTAGCACATTTAAAGTCCCATCAAAATACAATAAATCACTTCAGGGCGAGAGTAAAACAAGAATCGATATAAAATATACGACAAATTACATAGTAAATTAATGGTTTGCTTTAGAATGCAAGAAATGGCAGCAGTCGCGACAGTTACGGAAGTGGGTATAATACAAGTGTCTGGGGTTTAGAGAGCGCACTTCAAAGCAAGTCGTCGCTCTTGAAAGGCTCTTGAAAAGCGATAACTTATTTTTCAACTTCTTTAGCAGCGCTGACGCCCTTGGTGGCCTCCTGAACAGCTCTTGAAAGAAAATATTTTTGCAGTGTCTTGATATGAAATAGTTATAACAAAGTTAGAGCGATTGAAATTTTAGAATAAGAAGCAGTATTTAATAACCTGATATTCATATATGTGAATTTCATATTTTGCACCATTATACCAAGGTACAAAGTAAGAGACATTGAGATATTCTGCTACTTCGTGTTATGTAGTTCGTGTATTTATGTATGATGTACTTCTATTAGTAAATATTGTTGCCATTTGCGTTTTTTGGAAGAAATGTTTTCCGTTAAATTACATATAGCTTCCGCTCCTTATGTTTTTGCAACTTTCAAATTTACAAATGTGATTTTCAAAGAAGCCTCGTTACACCATTTCATGGCGGTTTGTTTTTACTCGTGCGCCAATATATTACGCCCTGTACGATAATTTAGTGGAGCCAGATTTTTATTATGTCATGCTGACCTGACGTACCGATTCTGCCAAGAATACTCCAAATTTGTTTGGGGGTTCGAACTCCCAGCTCGCTGCTTTATATAATCTTGGTGATCTTGGACCTCTCGGCCATCCCGAGCGAGATTGTACATGTGCATACCTGTTTGAAAATGCCCATGACAGAGACCAAAGTTAACTTCTGAGAATGAGATGGATGGTGCCAAGCCTTAAGGGATGGAAATTGATTTGGAATTATTCAATGATTTTCAAGCTTTCGTTGGAGAGTTTTTTTCTGCTTTGATTGACTGTTTCCGCCACCCCTCCCATTAATTCAGACAGCCTAATAACTGGTTCAGTTTCCCCTCAAACTTGTTCGGTCATAACGCCATGCTAATTATTAGTCACTAACCTCACCGGTTGATTACTTCGTTAACAATTTCAGATACTCGACGGATGGCGGTGTGGCGGGCGGCGGCTCGGCTGCTGGCGGTGGTCAGCGCCCTGACGCGGCCCTGGACAGTGGGGGGCGTGGGGCTGTCCTTCACAGTCCAACTGTCGAATGAAAGTTTCAGTGGGGAGCAGGAGAAGGTGTGGGCTGGCTCGCCTGTCGCCTGTGGAGGACAGTGTCGACTGAACCCCGAATGTGGGGCCTTCGCTTTCAAAGTATCTGAGGTACGATGATCGTTGAAGATTGATTTTTCATGGGTAGTTGCCTAGTTTAGATCTACTTTACATGGGAGAGTGTAAGGAAAGACAATTTGTGCACTTAAATTCTAATAAATTGAATTCAATTTAAATTGAGAAACAAGCCGTCATTAACATACTTGTATGAAATACGCTGCTTCGAGAAAAAATCAGTCGGGCATCTCAGTATGTGAAAGAAACATGCATTTATCATTTACTTGTCGTACCGTTTCTGCCATGATACGCTGGATCTGGCTCTAATGATTCAGTAGCGAGGAACCGTATGGATCACAGCTCACCACGCAGCGGCCTCCTGCCCGGGTGTCTGGCTGATTCTACAGGGTCCGCCGTATATATGGCAACGCATGTTTTTCTTATATCTTAATGAAACAAGCAGATAAATTAATTTTTAATTGGATGATCCATTGGTCCAGAACAGCCTAAACAATTCTCAAACGTATTTATTCAACATGACCAACCTTATTCTCGAGTCCTATTAGCGGCCACGAATGAGACTCGACGAATGCCAGCACACTCTGAACCTCATTGAGGATGGTATGCTGCCCAATTTTGTGTTCAGTGACGAGAAGAAATTTGACATTAAACAAAGCGTTAACCATCAAAATGAAAGAGTTTAGAGTCGGGATGGATCTGTGGCCACCAGAATAGCGACGCGACGTCAAAATCCCATGTACGTATGTGATGATCTGGGTTGCGATAACAGCCACCGGGAGGTCTCCCCTCGTTTTTGTCCCTTCAGGAAAAAATTAAACACTCAGCGATACAGTTCGGACATTTTGGAAGCTAGTTGTCACTTTGAGGGCGTAAGCATTTCAACGATTCACCATGGAGTTTTCAACAAGACTCTGCCCCATCACATGGTTCAAAGATGACCCAAAACTGGATTCAGGGTCACATCCCTGCGTTCATTAGCAAAAATGAATGGCCCTCAAGAAGCCCTGACTTGAATCCTCTCGACTTTTCTGTGCGGGATATTCTAGAGATTAGGGTCTGCAGAACACCTCATAATTCTTTGGATAGTTTGAAGTCTAGATTGAAACGAGAATAGGACTTGATCTCTCATGAAAGGCTGCAAGTATCCTGTAAACCTTTCCAGCGTGGATGGGTTCGCAGCAATCATTAAAAATAATGGTGGTCGTATTGAATAAATACGTTTGAAAATTGTTTAAAAAGTTCTTGACAAGAAGATTCATTGCCATATATATGGCGGACCATGTTATCACCAAAGATCGCTTCATCATGCACAAGGGTACGGGCAACATGACTGCTTCAGCCTCAATTGACGGTTCCAACTAGGCCCTTGGGCTGACAAAGGCACTGCATCAGTTTACATCACCCGTGTGATGGCTTAACAATTCTTGACACCAGCTCTGACACCACCACCATTAATGGTGTCTTATTGACACCATCACTACACATTTTACGCCACCCCAAAGGTCCCGAACTGCGTGCTGTTCGTGCGGCGTACGTGGTACACGACGGGCCTTTCTGGACTCTACTACAGGGGCATGTCCCTGTCCAGCGGCGACTACCTCTTCCGTCTGCCTCCTCCTGCTTTCGACGTGCCTGAGTGAGTGATTTTAATCAATCAAGACTCAGTGATTTCCATCACTCAAATAAAGTAAAAATCGTATTCCTCTTGCCAGCAGACCATTTTAGCAACACTGTACATCACTCCAATTCCGAAGTCCGAATTATTTATAGCGCCGTAAGTCTTCAGCCACTGCTCAAGGCAGTCTTGTCCCCATGGATGTGCAACCCCATCATGACAATACCTCAATATTTCCCACGACTCTATACCTTGCTGCAGCCTATGAAGGTGAAAGTTTGTTTGGGTGGAAAATCTGGATAAGTATGGAGGTAAGGTCATGCTGGGCTAGCAAATCCATGAAGATTGTATTGACTATAGAACAGTGACTACGCACTTACGGTGCTGTTGACTAGGATATTACGGTGCATTTGACTATCATACACTTGACTTCATAGGATATTCTACCCTGTTGCCTGGTTGCGGATGGGAGAGAATGCAAAAGTGATAGAGGCATTTGGTTGTTCTGAACATTTAAGCACCTTCCGCCTAGCACTTGACAACGCTGGTTGCTTATCAACGGGCACCCTCAAGACCTTACAAAAATGTTGCCATATGTCGCATAGGGCATTGCCTGTTTACTCCCGAACTGAGCATGGTGGCGGCCGGTTTTGTTCAACTTCACACTTTAGTTCACATCCTTGTAGGTGAGCATGCGGGAGGGCCTTTGAAGCCTTTGAAGTCCAATGCTTAAGACCATAGCGCTGCATTTTAGTATTCAATTTGAAGCCCACGGCTACACTCGCGGCGCAGGTAGGGCTACATTTAAAAAATAAACCGAAATGTTTCAGCATATTAGATATGATAACGAGCTTTATGATGTCGAACACGTTTTGGTGAAATATGTCACGAATAGTTTGTTATACCACTGTTTTGAAACTGCGCAACTGCTTTCCAGCTGTTACAACACTGCTTTGAAACATCGACGAACTTGATACTGCCACAATGGCCGGTGTATAAATTTTGTTTAGCTGTGAACTTCAATGAAAATTATTGGAAACCCTTCTACCAGCCAGATGCTGGCTAAATGCCAGGCGATCGGCCTGCGTCTGGTGCAAGTGCCGACAGTCCTGAAGGACTTGGTTGCGGTTCAGAGCCAAGGCCATTTCTGCTACGACCTCAAGAGGACTTCAGAGACGGACCCTTTCACCACCATGACTGGGGGGCCCGTCAACGCCTCGCTGATGGTGATACAGGGCACTCCAGACACAGCCATGACGCCGCAATGTTTTGCGAGTTCTTATTGGTGGCTACACAGGATGCATTGCCCAGATTGGGTAGTTAATTCTTACGCCACAGTCTGCCAGTACACACCCGCAAGCCCGTAAGCTGTTCCTTTCGATGTTGTGTCAACTCACTTGTGTAACCACATGCAGAAGCTGTGCCACCTCTTGCTTTCGTCTGAAAATTCCCAGTGCCACCGCCAACACAGGTGACGCTGCCCCCGACTATTTATGGTCTATATAATAATTTCAATATGAACAAATAAATTATCTTTCGGTAGAAAATACAGACTAATTTTATATAATTTGCATGTAACTTTTGATCGGGTCTTCAGACACCTGAGATTATCAATACATGAAAACTCCATGCATTTATTTTGGTCGTTCTGAAATTTTGAGCTGTTCAACCATAGCTCCTCTTCATCATCTAAATAAACTTTCGATAGAAAGTTGCTTATTTAAAAATTGTTCCGAAGTTGTTCACGTTTTGTCGCCGGTTGTTCTCACTGATTTTATAATTAGGTCCCGCAATCCAATGCTAATAATTTTCCAACAGTTTATCATTAGGGAATAATTCATAATGATAAATATCTGGACATGTATTCCAATAATTTTATATTTATAAATAATATCTCAACATGAAAAGCTGGCATTGTATTTTTGACATTTTCTCACATTTTTCTCTCTGTGTTATGAAATTTGTATCTTCTCATTGTACGTGTGATTATGGATTGCAAAGAGCCAATAAAATACGAAATGTTTCAACACGTTTTAATATACAACTTCGTTTGCAACGTTCATAGTTTAAGTTCAATAATTACATGGACATTTACATTACTTTTCAGTACAATATTAGCCTCGTTCCCATTAACACTCTGTTGATCATGTTGCGTAATTTTAGTTATGATTAACGCCAGAGAAGGAAAACCGAAAACCGGTAGAATTAAATCAGGACGTCGTGTAAATTTCGAAAATTTCCTATATTTCCAATCCCTGATCTGGGTGACTGAACCACTGAGCTGGGTGACTGAAACAATTAACGAAGGAGTTGGTATAAAACGATATATTCAAATATAATTCGATGTACTGGTGAAAGATTTGGCCATGTTTGGACCATAGCCGATTCAAGACATCAAGAAATTTCACTCCGAAATATATTGAGTTGTTAAGTTTTCGGAATGGCCAAGATTGGGCTAAAATTCCTATTAGCATATGTGTTAATCATGTGAACAATTATTCCATTCGGTTAGAAGCAGTTTTGGCTGGTAAAGATTACATGACGAAGTATTGTGTAAATTTGCTTACTATGTGTTGGATACTTTTTGAACTTTTGAATGATATTGTTGCTTCTATATGATATTTGTATTTACCATGTAACTTTACGTTAGAATAGTGTTTGTTAACGTTATTTTGTTGAAAAAGCTTTAATAAATTAATCAATTTAAGTTTTTTCCTCAAACTTTGCCTCTATGTCTGGTACTTTTTGCACCCGGTGTACATGGGCTAACACACGAGCAGTAATTATAAGTGAGGCCAGACACAGAACTGACGCAAATGAGCGAGCTTCATAAGTTAATGTTGACTTACAGCGCCCAAGTTTGAAGCACTTCACAGGCTACCATGCCTTCTATAGTGCTTACTTTGGTACAGGAATATGAAGTGAAGTGTAAAGTTGGGTAAAGCTGGCCGCTGGCATACACTCTAGCATTTTATGGCCTCTCAGTCTCTGACATTTAGGCCAGGCAAATGTTCTCATCGATCGTGTCATCACGGCAGTAAAACAAGGCTCGACTTTGCAATTTTATTCAAGAGTTTGAAGAGCGCACAGTTGCCCCTTGAATGTATGCCTCAAACAACGGCTAAGTGTTCAGCAAACAGTCACAGAAATAAATCATTTTAGTTTTGATTGATCAAACTGTGATAAATTCAAAATTGAAAAATACACAATTAAGTTCTTCTGTGACCGTACGTAATTATTTAAGTTAGTTGTATGTCAGAACTTGCTCTTTATCCCATTTTTCTCACATGTGATGCCAGATTATTTTAGATGATTACCGACTTCATATATCATCAGTAAAAAATCGCATATAATAAAAACAAAAAAAAAGTTCTTTAGTCGATTGTTGGAATTTTGATGCAAAATATCATCATTACTCCATAATAGGATCGTCATTATCGTTGCTTATCACCATTATCATTGCTGGTTGAAGCGAAACATTTTTACGCACGAGCCATTGTTCAAATAACGATTCTCTTTCTCACCCTCAGCACGATCCGAGTGCGGCGTAGCACTGGTAGATATTTTTTCTAGTCAAATTCTGTCAAGATGATATACACAGAGGCCAAAAATGCGTCGCTATATAATGATAAAAGTGCATCATAAATATCATTGCTCAATAATTTCTGTGAGCATTGGATTGTAACACACGACGGTAAAAAAGTTCAGTGACTTTTAATCTAGATGTGTTAACACACTACGTTTTCATGTGAAAATACCAGCGCACAATTTTTATATGGAATTTTGAAGGATAATATCTNAACAGAGTGACAGAACTAGTTAGGAAGTGACTGAACCAGTGAGCGAAGTGACAGAACTAGTTAGGAAGTGACTGAACCAGTGAGCGAAGTGACAGAACTAGTTAGGAAGTGACTGAACCAGTGAGCGAAGTGACTGAATATTAATTTCTTGATTACCAATAAAATCCTGGAGCTCAATGACCACGTGACTCAATCATTAATAAATAAGAGCGATAACCGCTTCACATTCACGCTTGATGGATCTTCATTAATATCTTCAGGATGCGTTTAACTGGATTTTCAAATTTGGTTAAGAAACCAACAGCTTATGAAAAAACAATTTTAAGAATTTAGAGAAGTTCTGTTGCAATTATAATTATCTGTTATTCACAAACCTTTTTAAATTCAGATAACATCGAAAACATTCCATTTCTTTGAGGTCGATTAAAGTACAGCAAGAATTTTTATTGTGTCCAAACAGTACGTTATTTGATTAACCATCACCTGAGTAGTATGTAATTGAAAAATTAACGCTTACGTAGTGAATTAGTTCAATAGTTATTTATATGTTGTAATTTTTTCCATTTAGGTAGCATGTTATTTCAGTAGCTGTCAATAAGGTAGTGAGGCAACATAATATTCCCATTAATTACTTGTGTTGTCACTCTATCAAGTACAAGTGCTAAAGTCTTGCCTTACAACAAGTAAGTTGATAAAAAATTCTTATTAAGAATAAATGAGAACATTTTACAAAATCCACTTCACAATATGGTCATTTAGAATAAAATTTCCTCGGACACTCTTTCCTAAGACCATTTTGACTTTGACTTTTAAAGTGACAATATTGAAATTTGGACGTCATTTGATATTTTAGTCACAACTATACCGATTAGAAATGAAATTTCAAGTAAACTGCATACATCTTCAAGTGAAATAGAAAACATTATATGGGTACTAGTGGTCATGTAGACACCATAGTCATTTTTTTTCTAAAGGTAACGTTGAAGGCCCAATCGGCTAACTGCCTCCCACTAATCTTTTAATCAGCCTCCTGAAATACAAACTTTACCTTTCACCAGCGTAACCACCAAAATTTGGTTGGACTTATTACGAAATCTTGAGTGGTTAACAACTAATCCTGATCTCGGGTTGTACAGCCGCTAACAGACTTTGTGGCTCACTGAGGCAGACTCTTAAGAATGTTGCTTTGCCCAGAAGGGCGCCCTATAAATTAATGCACATTGCTCATGTGATATGCAGTCGTGTAATATCGTAAACGTAACTTTTTTATTACAACCAGTGCACTGATGAGGTCCATGGCAGAGAAATTATGACGAATTTGTCGTAATAGGTAGTCTATTTTGTCGATATTATTATTAGCAGTAAAAACAACGTTTACATTTCCGTGAGACGGATAAGCATTAACCTGTGCTGCCATCAGTCGGCCTAAGGCATATATTTATTATCCCAAGGCTTGGGATAATTGGCATATATTTCTCGCTGCCTTTATCCAACATTTCTCGCTGCCTGGCCTTTCAATGATAAAACGTAATTCATTTTGTGAATACACTATATAATATACAAGTGAGTGATAGTTGGGTGGTGAATTTTTAATATTAACCAGGGATATTGACAGCTTGAACAGACAGAAAGAATGCAAATTGGGAAGTATCACTGTTCGACCATGACGACACAAACCTCGCGTTATTCGTGGCCCTGTTCCATCTAATTTTATCATTCTACCCTTACATTACCTTATATTGTCGACCTCGGCTCTTAAGTCTTTTTATTCGTAATTTCATACCTCACTTAGTTGTGATAATGGCATCAATGGAAAACTACGCATATCAAACATCGAAGTAACTTATTTCTCACTTACTAAACTTCCATTGAAATTTTTTGTTGAAGCGTCATCGAAAAAAAAATGACTTTTTCCACACATTCAACTATGGATTTTCGTTTCGACCCTGTTGATCAATGTTCATTGATCAAATATTTCGATCAATGAACCGACCAGCGTTACACGGACCGATTTTAAATGGGTAATTGTAGGGGAAACCCTCACTTCCATTTGACTGCAATCAGAAGGATGCGGATTGCAGTACGAGGAATAAGTTTGGCGGATCGATGGGAGGGTCTGGAAAAAGGTGGACGAGAACAAAACTCCTTTTCTTCATTTTCAGGCTTTCGATCACCAGGTCGTAAGAAAGTGGGAATTAATGAGTGGTCGTGAAAAAAGCACCTAATCATCAGTATTCCGTCCCTCCATCCCGTCCCTCCATCATGTCCCTCCATTCTATATCACTCAGCTATGTGCTCAATGATATGATATATTATGATATATTATAATGATATATTATGCTAAGTATCCTAGGATTCCTAGAATTGTTAGATCAAGTTTGTGATCCTACATGAACCGTATGAGGAACTTATGAAAGTCGTTCGAGTCAAGTGAATTCTCAACCATTTGTAAAATCCTTAAGGATAATTGATGAATTTGTGCCATAAAAGTTACAAGATGAATTTCTCGTATTGCGTAAGTCGAGCCGAAATCGCGGAATTGCCGATTCTATCGAATCGGCAGCCAGTTTGCCGGATCTGTAGAATCAGCATTTCTATACTATAGGAATCTGAAGTTAATTATTTCACTCAGCCAACTTTTTTTTAATATCTAGATATAAGGCACTTGACCAAACTTGACCTAACCTTTCCTAACTCTAAGTTTCGATTTATGTTCTGACTCCAACTCATACGTCCGATTTTCTGAATCAGCAACGAAATGCTGATTCCACAAGTTCGGCAAACTGGCTGCCTATTACATAGAATCGGCAATTTAGCGTTTTTGACGCGACATATATATGCTTAATTATATTTCAATCGCCTCATCGATGAAATTAGTAAATATTTCTGAATATTTCGTCCTATTTTAAATATGTGGCTATTATGCTGACGCTTCTTAATGATTTTTCCGAACTTAAATCCACCTGCCAAATGACGTAGAAAAAACGTTTAATTGATGTACGTTGGTTCAACGAGTTATCTTATGGGTACAAACTTCACACCGGCCAAGTCAAATACGAAGCTACAATGATAGGATGAATTGATATTATATAACAGAAATCCTTTCTAGTGGTGTATATGAAAAATGTAAACACACTGATGGCAACTTATGAACATGTGACAAATGTGAAGCTTATCAACGTTTTTCAATATATAAAATGCAAAAGAAATCATACAAGGAAACATTTAGCTTCTCGGCTGCAAAATTGCGCAGATTGACAGCTTCTGGAGTTATCGAACTATAACGGGTCGAATAACCGACAACGTGATCAGTCATATTTACATGTTACGAGACCAAATTTAAGCTATAATGTAAAAAAAGTTCCACTGTTTTTTGAACAGTATATTTCAGACGACTGCACAATCAATTGTAAACAGGTATAATAAATATTTTGTGCACTATGTCAGCAAAACTGTGCGTCGAATAAAATAAAGATGGCAATATATAGGAACTATGTTAGCGCTATATTCTCCTCAGATACAGTACTTCATGAGAGTGTCAAGTGGATTTTTTCATTCAAGAACCAGCAAAGATTTTCAATAATTTTGAAACCCGATATAAAAATCTGATCAGACCAGCGTTAAATATCCGGCTAAATAACGTGAAATTTCACGGTCGCCCCGTTTTTTTCCTGCGCCCTCGCCAAGACGCGGATGTGATGAGATGTGACGGGGTGTAATGGGGTGTTACAAGGCGTGGCATGGTGTGAAAAGATTTGGCAGGAGTGTGATAAAGAGTGGCAGAGTGTGACTGGGGTCTGATCTGGTCTGATGGGGATCAACAGAACTTTTAGCGTTTCTGGTTGTCGTAAGTGCACAGAGGCAGCAGAGTCCAAAATCCTGGTCCAGCACTTAACCTCTGCGGTTGTGATTGAAATTTTAATATTGAGAATCTATGCTTAGAGTTAGGAGGTTGCTCCTGAATCTCATGAATATTTTCATGGATATCATCATATAAGTTAACATAAATACATATGAGTGATCGAACACTGTGATATAACGCACTTGAATGTAGTCTTGTCAGCTCATTGTGACATCAGTGAAGACGTTTCACTGCAAATTACAATGAATCAACTCTGCATGACTTAGACTAAATGTTTCAGAACATGAAACAAGTTGGAAAGATCGGGTTCAAAAGACCGGATCCCTTGTGAATCAAGTCACGAAAAGTTCAAGAATCGGCAACAGGCCATGGGCCTATTTCTTCAACGCCGACACTTCTATTCTATTCTATAGGTATTTCCGCATGTAAGCTATAATTATGTGCAATTAGAGATGCGTATAAAGAACTTGGTTTACAAAATTCGATGTCGAACCCGAAGCTTCGGCCTCCGGTTCAAACTTTCTCCTCATGATGGGAGAGGTCAGGAAGACTGCAGCCGGGAGATGACTCCCACAGGAAGGAGACGGGAACGTCTGTTGTAAGGACAGGCAGGCAAAGAGGTGCTCAGTGGAGCGGAATGATTCCCCCACACTCGAGACGAACCGCGCTTGCGAAGGGCCCTTCCGTGAGTGTGAAGGATGCAAGGTGCCTACAAAAGCACGAACGTTTCCGACCCAGTTCGGAGTGGTAGGGGCGCGGGAGCACTTTTTTCTCGGGGGCGCACTGGAGAGGTCAGGATTCTGGGGAGGTGAGGCGGTCAGGACCCTGTGGAAGTGTGGCGTTCCGGACCCTTGAGGTGAGGTGGCCTCCCAAATAAAAATTAAGAGTGGAGCACCTATGTTTTTAATGATGGCTATGGGCGAACGCCACAGGTGGAGCAACTTTGATTTATCCAGCGAATTAAGGGTGGCGTGCACCATCCTGCCCATACCTATAACATGCCTGTGGCCACGTTTGCGCTCAAACCTTACTTCCACCGAAAATTTCCCTTCGTCATTGATGAATCTTTGGCGTTTCATGGGTGGCCACCTCTCAAAGAAAATTTAAAAAAATGCTCCCGGTTGCACCTAGCCCAGATTAAAAACTATGGTCTGATAAATATCATTTTCTCTCGTGAATTCATTTATTTGTACACGAATAAGTATAGATGGAATATCATTTATTTCATAAATTATAGGCACCAATCACGGATATATCTGAGTGTATAAACGAGTTTGGCGTCTATAATCTAGGAAATGAATTTTCTTATTCCACATATATTTAACAATGTACAATAAATGAATGTACAATAGAGGCCACATTTATTAGGAAGACGATAGTTTTTAATCTCGGCTAGGTACAACCGGGAGCATACTTATTTTGAGTGATGCAGTAGTACAGAGGTAAAGAAATTTCAACTCTACAGTCGAAACGGTAATCACTACATAAAGTAAGGGAAGTGATCGATCACAAAAAAGTGCCTTAGAAAAAGTTTTTTGAATGATCAGAATTGTGTGGAAGTGGAGGTTAGAAAACAATAAAAAGCATCTAAAACAATGTGGCGTGAACTAGATTTCATGAAATATTTATAAAAAAAAAATTTAAATTAAGAAAAACCACCCCCATTATTACCCAAGTAATGCTCAACGAGATACGCTCGATGAGGAATGAAGCCCCTTAGCATAACATAACATAGTGATGTCGGCGCTGTAGAGTAGGCCTGATGTGGCCTGTCGCCGAGTCTTGAACTTGTCGCCTTATACGAACGAAAGAAAAAGGATAATAATTAAGTACACCGGGTTTCAGTTTGCCCCGCACACTACATTCCGTGAAAACAAAAGTTTATTCTACTTCATCACGCGAATAACCACAAGATTATATTATAAATGAGCAAGCAGCCGTGACTTTAATGCAGACCCACAGAAATGATTACATAATTGAAAATCTATGTTTCTAAATCCATAATTACCACAAGCAATATTTCCTTAAAGGCTTCGTTATACTGAGGAATTGAATTTTTTTCAAATTGTAACTCAAGCTTAGTGTTGATTCTAAGATATGTGCTAATTCAAACTGAGATCAAAATCTAAAAAACAGAGCTTTTTTCAAAAAATTTAAATACGATAATTCCGTAAAAAATTAGTTATTTAATAAAGTACAATTAAGTTTTAACGTAGACTCGCACTAAATTTGGCGTAGGCTTGCACTAAATTTTGAAGCACATGTCTGTGCCTGAGCAGGTTTAACCACAACCAATTTCTGGAGGCGTTGAATGCGATGGCCCGAGAAGCGCTTCTCAAGCCACCGTTTGGATAAGGTTGATGTTGAATTCGGGGCAGCAAAGTGAGCCTTCGACCTCGTTGAACGACTTGGAGTTAGAATGTTGGTTGGAATTGGACGGTCTGCAGCCGCACTTGTCGCGTCCTTCCTTCTGCCCCGCTGCCCCAACCAGTCGATTGCTCCTGCAATTCATACAAAAATTGATGCAATTATATGAAGCGGTGTATGTTTGGACTAGACTGCGCACTTCCGGCACGGTAACATACATGTAGCTTTATGTCACCAAAGTTATTTTAGAAAGATCTGGTCAAAACTTCAGGTTTACAACCTGCTGTGAGCAACTTATAACTATTACATGAATAGGCGACGGGCCAGACTACCAGACAGGCGACGGGATATAGTAGCTGACGCAACTATACTATACTATACTAAGGCTTCAATTCATAACGTATTTATCAATGGCAATCTAGTTTTCAGTCGTCCATCACTGAATATGAACCAGGGCGGCAATAGGTTTCAGGGACAGAAGGGATAAGCCCACCTCAGGGGAAGCTAAACCCCCTCTTAAAATTTAAATAATTTTTTGTGAGATTGCTTCTGAATGTTCGAGTACTGAAACTAAACTAAAATAGGCTTAAGGACGCCACTGATAGGATTAATTAGACATTTATATATGCAGCCAAGTTTGAAGTTGCGAAAGAGGCAAAATTTTACTAACCTTTTAGTGCAGTTTAATCCAATTGCAGTTTGACGTGGCCTCCCAGTTCCTGGCTGTACTCGGGTACTAAAAATCCTCATCAGTTCTTATGGGGGCATTGATATCAGGGAGACCTGCATGACCACCAGAATACAAACTTTCTTCAATGCAATGTTCACAGCCTCCATACAAGTAGGTCTCACAATCCTTTTCAATTCAGAACGAGCTGGAGCGTAACAAACAAAGGCTTGAATACCAACTTCAATGTGCTTTTCACCAATCGGCAATCCTTCATAAAGCATCTGGAATAATTCTTCCACAAATTGCTGAGGATATTGTTTATATCAGGCATTTTATTTTCATTCTCAGATTCAGAAAGTTACACTCCAACACAAATGATTTTTTGAAGCATCAGGGATATACAACTGCAATAGAATGGTATCAGCATGAAAACGTCAGGAATCTGGAAATAAAGGAAACTATACTATATATAATTTTATACATCAATGGAAATATTTGGTTCCTGAAATTTAGGTTCTTTCAAATGAGCAGAAATACTTTCTTGCCAATTCTTCAAGTGGAAATACCTGCCATGAGGGATTAACAGAGGGAATTTTTTCATGTAATCATCAAGTTTCAAATTCACTGGTAAAAGTTTCATTTAAATTACTACTTTTGATTTAGTTATTATAGAGATAGGTAGTCTGGAAAATATGCTTTGTGAACCATAAACACATGTTCTATACCGGTACGTGACTCTTCCTTTTAATACAACAGCATGATTCAGCACAACGTCATTAAAACTCAATTTTAAATTCAACAAATGTGAATGACAAATAAATTATCCATGCAAGTAATTCAGGTACCTTTATGAAAAACCATACAACTCAAGGTCAAAATCAAATATAATTTTACCATTCCAGACTGGATATTGAGTAGACTTTTTCAAGAACTGTGGGGGCAAGTGATTGTTTTACTGGTAATTAAAAAAAAACAGTCACAATGTGCTTTCATATTTAATTGCAAAGGTGAAGCTTTGAAATGGCCATGGTCACAGAGAAAATGTTTTTGGTGGCATTGGGCCTCGTGTTATTTTTTAGCATTGATGCGTAATAATTGTTAATAAATGTATAGATTGGTTGGCCTATGCAGATTTATGGGTGTGATTTTAGTAGACTTCTTGTAGTACAAAGCCATAACTCCATGTATTATAAACCAGTACCATATAGAGGTATCCAAACAATTCAAGCACTGTCAAAACTACACAAGTTGCCACTGTACTCAAGTTACCACTCTCCAATAGAAACAATAAGTTAAATAAACTGATATAATTTCTGATTTAATTTTTATCTATAACTCAAACACAATAAAATTAATTTCTGACCAGTCCATAGATTAACAGTTAACTGTTTATGCTTTATGGCAAGCGTTTGGTCAAATTAGTGCATTGATGACTCAAGTGACAAGTCTCACTAAAGATAGAAGACCCAATTTTGATATGTGAGTTTTGACTAATATAGAAAATTAGCAAGTACAGCCACAACACAACTTCATTTCATTTCATCACAACATTGTTTATGAATTGTGCTTAAATTATATGGCTATAATACTTAAAATGTAGGACTGATCTGCAACAGAATGAACAGATATTCCCAAAAAAACATCAGGGTAGTACCCTAATGTTTTTGCAAGGTGCAACATCAGGGCATAGTGACGAACCACAAATTTTTTCAGAATTAGTTCATAATAATTTCCTTATCTTCTCAACATTTAAACAAATTTCTCATGTTTATACATGGTATGGTGGTAATGCTTGTAACTGGTATATATATCCATCATAATCCAAGATACTTTACTGGTCTACTTATGTCTTATAGTACACAAAAATGAACTTGAATTAGGGTTAAAATGTGAAAAATTCTCTGTCTTGACACTATGCTGATCAGAATTAGGGTAGAACAACTTTACACATTGAGAGTTGAAGGTGGAATTGTAAGAATGATCACAATAATGGTTCACATATTCCATGTCAAGCCAGCTGATTCACTTGCTAGGTTCAAGAATATCAGCCAAGTTACAGAGTGAAGGTCCTGTTTTAAGTTTTCTGTCATGCTAAACAAAAACTCCAATTCACTCTAGAAATGCATTATTTGCTATTTCATAATGTTTTGATATAAATTTCTAAGAATCCTAAATAATGCAAAATCATTGACGATTGACGTCATAGCGACGAATGCATCTTCTCGATTTATTGGTGTTTTACTATCGTGTAATGGCTGAAGTGGCCACACATCAGTACGCCACCAATAATACACCTGGCCCACCTAATAATCATAGGTGCTCCACTCTTAATTTTTGTTTGGGCTGGACCATGTTCTTTTCGGCGTTCCCCGCGGTTTTGGAGGCGATGGCCCTGCGAAGGGTCCGACAAGCCTCCGCATAGGAGCCTGCTGGCAGGCAGCCGCCTACCAATACTCACGCAACGAAATGACCAAAGCGGGACAGCAGGGCCACCTTCACGAGTCTTCTCACAGGAGGGGCAGAGACAATCGGGAAAGAATGAGCGTGAGTTTGGAGGGCGCTCGCCAGAAACTCAGCTGCATCTTCGCCGTGGGGGTACCCGTGATGTGTGCCACTTTGCTTCTGCAGGTTCCGCGGTAGGGTCAAACAGCAGACATTCCCCAGTCGACACCTCTCCTCGTGGTCAAAGCTCTATTGGATGCACTCCAGCGAGTAGAGGATTTAGGCTCGCAGAGTACCTGCAGAAAGTATTCAAGTTAGTCCAAAATAATTGTATATATATTAAAACTGATGAAGCCTACGCCTGGAAAAAAGGTCAACAATGAACTTCAAATCAAAGAATGGAGGACCGAGGCCTTAGTATGATCAATGTATCATAAACAGTAGATTGGATGAGCACATTTATGAGAGCTATTGCCACAATTAGCAGTGAAATCAGCCACTCGATTCGTTTATCAATATTTGAATCCAATAAATGGCTATCTTGTTAAATTTTGCGATAAAATCCAAATGTTCAGAGATATAAATGCCTGATATTGGTTTAAAAAATACATTAAAATACGCTGATGAAGCGAAAACTGCCGAGCTACAATATACAGAGGGAATAACATACCTCTTCAGATACCACAGCTGCGCAGACTGCATTCGGTTATTCGTTGTCTGTGGCTTAGTGGAAAGCGAAAAGCGTCACCCGTCCGTCCACGAGGCACGGCACCTCGCATTTTCTGATGGAACAACAGCGCTGTTCTGCGTGCATTAATGACGGTCCTAAGAGGAAAAATATGGAATTAATACAATCAACATCTGTTTTAATCATCAACGCAAAAGATTATCCAAATATTGAAGCAGAACCAAGTCGACAGTTCACCAGCATATATTTTATCAGAGCTGAGCTGATTTTCAGTGAATAGTGTCGATAAATTAGTAGTGACATTTTTGACAATGTGCAGAATATAAATCAATAAAAATTCTTCAAACTTAAAATTAAAATTAAGACAGCTTGCCATAGACGAAAAGAGCATGGATCGTATGGCCTCTTTCATGGAAAGCTCACAAGAAGAATCAGCTCCTTCACCTCTACTTCTGAGGAATCCAGTCACAAGTCAAAGTATGATGGTAATGATGATGCAGAGACGTGTAGTAGGTACTGCAATACTTCTTGTAGGGGATGTTCTGTCTCCACTGATCCCATGGCTGGCTCTGCAGGTGATTCAGCTGGAAAATAATTGTTGTGTTATAAATGATTTTGCTACCTCTAATGACAGAGTACAAAATTTGTAATTTAATTGAAAAATTATATAACTAACTATACTATTAGAGAAGTTTAATTCAGCAAGCATTGCTAGAAAATACAATCATAATGCAAACCTAAGTTTTCATTGAAATCATATTCTATGGATAGAGCATTGCATGTAAAATAATATAAAAACTTCAATTGTACATGGTAATCAATACTCACTTAATTGTTCAAGAAGACTCTTCCAGACTCTTGGATGGTTTTCAGCACTTCTAATGTCTGGACTTTCAGGCAGAAATGCTGCTGGGTGCTTCCTAATTCGAGCCTAGGTGCATTTCTTTGTCATTATGGTCCATTCCTTGATGATTTTTATGTAAAATTGAAAAATTATTTGCCTAATTGACAAATAAATTTCTGAATTAGTTCATTTCTAAATTGGAATGAGGGATGAATGACAGTAACAGCAGTGATTCTGTGGCTAGTAATGATACAATAAAATGTTATACTATAAATAAATAATGCAGACATGTGATGAGATGCATCAAATGCAGATTTTTATGCAAGATATGAAATGTCCTCAAATGAGGTACATGAGAAACTGGAGAGCTGGGGCTAATTCAGATCAGTATAATGGTGCTAATGTGTTTCTGATTTGATTGGGAGAACAAAAATAATGGAATTAATATTTATTTGTGAAACAGCAATATATATACAAAGCAAATATTATTACAGTCTTCCACAGACATACTTGTTCATTGAAGAACTCAACAGAATTTTTAAAAACTGACTTAACTTGCTTGATGGATTTGTTTGCATGAATTTCATTTGCCAAAACTTCAGCTATTATCACTCAATTTTTATCGTATCCTCACAATTATCTCATTGCCCATTTTTGGATATTTCTACTCTAGTATATTAAATACTGCAATAACATTTTAGGTCAACATGTCGGAAGCTCTTAAACAAATTGAATCCACCTTTCCATTTTGAGCAGGATGCAGAATTTTTACCCTATCAGTTGTATCACGCTAAAATTGCCATTATTATTACCAATGAAGATTTATTTGGGAATAATAATTTAGATAAATACCATCTTTTAATTATTCGGAGCTTCGAGTTCTTACGTATTATCAATAGGCCCACTAGCCCTACCTGAGACATTGAAGAAGAGAGGCTATTTCAAACATATATACAATTGTTGAATGAGTTTCTTCATTAATAATAACAAATTATTTTTTTTAATAATCAACTAGTCTTTTGTAAGAGTAATAACCTTTTTAGTCACTATATAAGGCACTACATTTTTCAGCCACAGAAAAAGCACTGACTAAAAGTAGCTTTTGTGACTGAATAAAGTATTGCTTTATTTAGTGACTGTAGTATTGTAAGCCCAGTCCGTACTACTGACAGGCATGCAACCTTTCTTTGAGCCTAGTCATAGAATTAGAAGCACTTCGTCCTGTATCTCCCTGCGAGGTGGTCTGAGCTACTTAGGCTGCAGAGCACGACTCCAAGGTATGAGTTTGACGAGGTTAACTATTGTTTTCTATATTTGTTAATAGTGAAGGTTATATCGTGCTAATATAGTCAGATTATTCATTCATTGGTGTTAATTGTAAGTATTGTTGTCCGTCCTCTAGGGCACAGCAGGGGTCCTTCTCCTCTCGCGACTCCTCTCATTACGTCGCTACTCTCATTATTGCTCTCAGAAAACTCTTATGCGCCTCTCTGCTTAATAGTTAGGATAATTAGACTTGTAAAGATCTTTTGTTTATTGAACCTTGAGATAACAATCTCACAGTGACTAAATAAGGTATTCATTTATTAAAAGACTAGTTGATTAGTAAATAAGTAATTTGTTATTATTAATATAGTTATTATTAATATAGTAATACTTTCAACACTTCTATATATGACTGAAGTAGCCTCTCTCCTTCTATGTCTCAGGTAGGGCCCTAACTGGAAAATTGGGCAGAAGCCAACTGTGAATTGGACAATAACGTCTCTGAATCTTGCCAATTTTACCCATCCATATGGCATTTTCCCATTTTCTTTAGTGGAAAATAGGAGAAACGGCTTAACTTTTCCAGCAGCTTTTTAAAATCACCCGTGAAACAATTAGGTTCACCTGCAATTTTTGGAAACTTCTGCCTATTATTCCAAATTAGGGCGGGGCTGGCGGGCCAATTGATGATACGTAAAAAGTCAAAGCTCTGAAAAATTAATAGAAAATATTAATGCAAATTATTATTACCAACAGAATTTTTATTGTTACCAAATTAGCAATTTTAGCATGTTATTATGATAAGAATAATAGGGCAACAATACTGAATGCGTCACTTATTGAAGAGTGAACAAAATTTGTTTCAGGGCAGCCAAGTTGGCAAAATAGTGACATAAACTGTGATATTAATTCCAACCTGATCACAGATTTTAAAGTAACAAAGCAGAAATATTTAGCAATTAGTGATGGGCTAACAATGGTGATTAGATTCAAATTTCAAGTTGTGCAATAATCTGCTGAAGTTTTGGCAAATAAAATTGATGTAAACAAAACATATCAACCAAGTTAAGTTAGTTAGTTCACTGGTTAACTGTAAAAGAGACTATCGGAGTGCCACTTTAGGGTAGATGAGCCATCTATATTTCAAGAAGCTGGCCCACTTGTTTAATCATAATGTCAGCAAGGTTTTAAAGGGAAGCTCCAGTTGCAAAAATTCCAATACAATATGATATTCGGACCTGCTCATTTATTACTTCTCACAAAAACAAATTTGAGAGCAGTATATATCGTCATAGACAAATTGTTACTAAACTGACTGAAGTCACCATTCGCCCGGGTCGCACCGACGCACCCCTCCCAAGACCCTAGGGCCTTGTCCCTACTGCACCAAACTCGACAAAACCCTCACTAAAAAAATTTGAATACCGCAAGAATAGAAGCACTATATCCTGAAAAAAGTATCAAAATTTAATAAATAACAGGTTATTTCTCCTCGACCTCGTTGCAAAGCATCCTGGCTGGCTCTAGTCTACACTACAGAGTTCAGCAATCGACTGACGTCGACTCGAACCAAAGCAACTCAAAGTATTAACACTCCAAGAATAGTAGAATAAACATGAGCAACTCAACTGAATAACACACGATACCTTTAATATTTTTACAAAATCACATCCAACGACAAAAATTAGTATAAATCAACAAAAATAAATTGAATAAATTTTGCTCCTAAGCGATGTCTTCCACTCAAGATGGCGTCTAGGTATTAACTCGACTGACGACCGTGGCGCCATCCAGTCAAAAATACACGGTAAATTACCGAGTGACCAGATTACAGTTGATGAGCGTCGAAAAATAACGTGTGTTACGCATTTTTGCCCGTTTTTTCTAACAGTGTACGAATGTAGTAAATATAACGTCTGTTAAAACGTTATCAGTGCTGTATAATAAATGTACACATCGTAATGATGATTTATGTATATAATAACTTGAATACATTTTCCCTAACATCCCCCATGGTATTGAAATATACAGTATTTTGGTCAACTAATTTATACCTAAACTCTTAATTTGGTTAGCAGAACAAAATATTATTATTTTCATTAGCCGAGGTGAAGATATAACAGTTATATTGCACTTGGGATCAAGAAGTGTAGATTTATTTTAGATAACTTATTAAAATAGTGAGCAGAGAATGTAACGGAACTGTTCAAATTGATGAACCAACTGAAAAAATTGAACCGTATGATTATGGGCCTCAAATTAAAACTGATTTAGATCGTGAACATAGTGACAGCAAGATTATTAATCAGAAACAAGATCAGTATTGACTACCATCTCAAAGTAGTGTCAATATCGAAGTATCGAAAGAGGATGGCAGTAATTATAATTCCAAAAATGATAAAATATAAATAATAACAGACTGATGTATTTATTCTACAGAGTATCTTATAGAATAAGAAACACGAAGTTTAGGGTTATAGTTATACTGGTATTGCAACAACTGTAAAATGTTGACAACGTATCGGCAAACATGCAGAGAAAATATGATGTTCTTCTGGAGTGTGAAGGTGCTAAGAAAAACCTTAGTCTAGGTGCTAAGAAAAACCAAAAAATTAATGGCTGAATCACTGAGAGTAGCGATTATTTAGAAGCCGCTGATGGTCAAATCAGTGCCACTATTCCATCCAAACATTTTTTCATATTAAGTGAAAATCGAATCAAATTAATTTATGGAGTCAAGTACGACTTAACCTTGAGAAGAGGTGACGACGCTAATGCCCCGTCCGAGGCTAGTTAGTCCAAATAATCAAGAAAAAGTTTTCGATGTCGAAATTAATTTCAAACGACAAATTTGGAGAATGCCAGCTTACAAACATTGCGATGAAGATAAGATTAAATTGTATCGCTGTAAACAGGATAAAATTCGATTACCAATTGCATATTTCAATCGACAATTAGAATGGACAATTTTTGGACGTTGAATTGGAATAAACATTTTACTTTGGAACCAGGATGAGGAACTCAAAGACCACGTTATATCATTTTAACACTTCAACTGCTAGAGATAATTTAAAAGTTTCAAATGCACTATCTGAGCACTGAATATAAAAAATGCATTTTTTTCAACTGAATAATGATAGGTACCCTGAGCTAAACTTGCAAATTAATTCTGACAATAGTAACTATGTAGTAGTTTATCAAATGATGCAAGATCATGCATCTCAGGCAAATTGTCCTGTTGCATACATACATTATTCGTTTTTACAACCTATTTTCATATTAGATATCTGTCGGAAAAAAATATTTAAATTTTTGCGTACTGCCTTTCGCCAAATGGGTTTCCGTCACCCGTGGTGTATACTCATCTCAAGAAACTTAATTTTAAGAAAGCAAATGTTTTAAGCAAATTTAAGGAAAAAAGCAAAGAGTGTTGTTTGTGGCAGCGTGGCGAATGGACGTTCGGTGTCGCGCGCGGTCTCGCCGGTTACATTTAATTTTGCCGGTTCAACTGTGTTATTGCATTCTGTACTGAAGTGTTTCAGTGAATAGTCTGGAATTAAGTAAAGTCAGTAAAAAATTGAGTGCAGGTAACAATTGATTGAAAAACTGAGTACAACCATTAAAAGTTGAGTGCGAGTAACGATTGATTGAGATAAAATTAAGTACGATTTAACTCTGTTGACTCATATTGTACTGAAGTGTTCCAGTGAATAGTCTGGAATTAAGTAAAGTCAGTAAAAAGTGAGTGAGTTACTAATTGATTGTGAAACATGGCAGCCAAAGTCTGTGATAGTAAACCTGCCGGAGAATGTCTGGAATGCAACAAATACAATTTGGACAATTGGCACTAAGATGTAACACATGCAGAAAATTTTGTCACTTCGAATGTTCCATACTTCCTGAATACCAACTTGCAAGATATTTAAAAACGAGAACATCATTCATGTGTAGAAAATGCGTTATGAACGAGGGGTGGGTGAAATAAGCCATGGAGAGTGTGCAAACGGTTCAAGCGTCCGAGAGAAGAAGGCCTATCATGAATGGGTCTCTCTGTTCGACTAAAACTCGGCTACCCTCAACTCCCTTCACTCCCTCAACTCCCCTTACTCCCTTAACTCCCCTCACTCCCTCTACTTCCTCCCCCCCATCCCTCACTGCTGCCCGCCATGCTCCGCCTACCCCGACCCTTGACCGTAGCGTTGCCCCTCCCCTCTCCTCTTTAAATGC
>NW_025938666.1:0-13982 GCF_000764305.2 Hyalella azteca | reverse complement strand
TGAATGCACACACCGCCATTCACCTATTACGGTTACATTTGAATGCACACACCGCCATTCACCATAATGGTTACAATGGAAGACAAGGTTGCTTGCCGAATGAGCCAGCAGCCAGACTTTGATCATCCTTCTACCTCCGGGAGCGCAGCGATTGGAGGTAGAAGAACTGTCGATTGGAGGTAGAAGGAGAACAGCGATTGGAGAACTGTCGATTGGAGGTAGAATTGACTCGTAAACAGGCACTGGGCTCAACGCCAACCATCAGCATGCAATATCTACACATAGCCTCAGATCAATGAGCTGTGTGTAAGTGACTCATATCACCACACCAACTTTAAAAACACAGCCACTTCTTCACAGCGCCAGAGCCCAACTGGCCGGAGCGCAATAGGCCCTACCTACAACGCCTTACGTTAGGTTAGGTTAGGTTAGGAGTATGGCCGGGGTAAGGCGTTGTAGGTAGGGCCTGCTGCGCTCCGGCCAGTTGTTCTTCGGCGCTGTGAAACAGTGCCTTTGACTAAACAGCGCTGTTGTGGTGGGCGCTTTGTGTCAAAAGCCGTGAAGATGCCCGGCTTCGGTACGCTCGGGAAGGTATATGAATCGCACTGTGGACTCGGGCTATGCTGACTTCTATATAGCTATCCACCCTACCTGCTTATATACCAACGCCCTGCTATGCCTAACGAATAATGAGCTTGGCTGAAGTGAGATCAAGTAATTTAGTTTTAGGTGAAGAAGTCATAGAGATTAAAGTTTTCAAGAAAATTTAAACAAATAAATTTTCACTAAAATGACTAAAATCATCAGCTGTAAGAATTTAAAGATATGAAACGCTATATTTCATTAAATATTTACGCAGTAATGCATGGTAGGGTATTAATCAAAGCTGTAACGAAACAGTACAAATATAGTTAATATACGAACGAAAAACTAAGATGAAATGAAAGATTAGAAAATTAAAAATAATGAAATATTTAGTTAATAACCCCCTCAGATACTCAATTCTTACTTACTATTCATCTTGAAGAAGAAAATTCAAAATGGCACCCTGTTTATTCTTTGTATGCATATATATATTTGAAAACCAAATGAATTAATTTTCCAATTTCTCAACTGCATACTTCTCAGAATACCTCGATGATATTCGAAAAGGAGTATGTTGGTGATCAAGCGCGGCTATCCTTAACAGACATTATGAATTCTCGATGGTATTCAAAGTAACCATAAATGTATGATTTATGTATCGTTCCCTTCCGAAAGAAAAATCCTAATTTTCATGAGACTTCATTTCACAATCAAACATCACTTACAGGCATGAATGTTGCTAAATGGACTAATCATGTTTGGCAACATACAGAAAATACAAGCGAGTTCAGGTGCGATTACGTTAAAACAATCAATGCAAGCACAAAAATATATACATGCTCTAAAGAATAGGCCTCATCAGCGCAAGACCAAATGTCTAATAAGCTTTCAGACTGAGAACTCCTCCACGATCAGTCAACTCAATGATGAAGTAATACAAATATATTAATCTAGATTAAGACGAATCAATCAATGATTTGATCATTTGCAATATCTTTCTTTGGGGACATCTAAAAGAAAGGGTGCTCAGAAGTCGCCCTCACACCTTGTCACTGCTAGGGTAAAAACGGATTATTGCAGAGGTTAAGGCCATACCTCGCAATATGTGTGAACATGCTGTAGGAAACTTCCGAGAACGACTCCATCAGTGTGTTGCAGCTAACAGCCACCATCTTCCTGATATTATTTTCAAAACATAAGTATTCTAAATGGTATGTTATGCTAACCTCGAGCCAAATAAACTTTCTTCTCTATGTACCTCCATTACTCTTTTATTTCACCTAAAAACTGCTCAATTGGTTCTGCCCCACCCTGTATAATCAATGCAAGCAGATAAAAATATACATGCTTCAAGTAATAAAGTAATAGACCTCTACAGCGCAAGACGAAATGCCTATAAGCTTTCAGAATGAGAACTCCTCTACGATCAGTCAACTCACTGATGAAGTAATACAAATATATTAATCTAGATTAAGAGGAATCAATCATCAGAGGTAAAAGCTTCACGATAAGTTAAAAATCTATAATAGATCTCACAAATGAAAGAACGGGAATATGTTTCATTATAGCGTCAAATGAAATTATTTATCAGCTCGAAGGTAGAAATGAATTTCGACACGATTGAAGTGAAATTTCGAATAGAATTGCATTGATATTTTAGCCCACCTCTGGATAATTTCACTGATGACTTGAAGATTTAATTTGCCAAATAAAATCATTCTGACTCACTTCAAGGAAACTTACTCTGGAATTTGCGGTATTGTACCATAATAGGAATCTAGGAATTCACTCTATCGCAGTTAATATTGAAATTTTGTTCAGGCAGGAAAAACGGTTAAATATAGAATTTTATCAAATAAATTAAGTTATAAGAGCATCAAATTCTTGGTATATGTTAAGCTTTTAAATTTGTTCTTAAGGAGCTACAGAGAACAAGGCGCGAGGCTATGGATGCGAGACAACCTGACTCACGCCTACGCTGCCAGTTTATCTGCACGCCTCGAAACTCAACAAAAAAATGCGGTCAAAGTTTCGCGTGTTTCAGAAGTGCCTGTGTAGTGTGCAGCCCAACAGAAGCCTTTATTGCGAAGCTTCGGAAAGTATTGTTTGAAAACATTTTTTCTGGGCAACCGTCGGAAATTACTGTAGAAAAAGCTGGCAATTAGTAGACAACTGTCGATACGTTTTGTGCAATTTTCAACTGATGATTTTTTCCTATTCAATCAAGTTCCCTTGACTTGGGTTTTTCAAATTAAATCTTTTCAGTAGTACGTTAATTAAATTTCCTGTTTGCCAGCGAGCTCTAGAAGCCACTTTCGCGAGAACGCGTATTTTACTCCTGAAACCTCAACTTGTGGATAATTTAGTAACATTTTTTGATAAGCTAATTAGATAATATTTATGTTCTATCTTATTTCGTATTGACGATATATCTTGCCTCTTCGTATATATTAATATTGACATTAATTGATATCAATTCGTTCTACATGGAACTAACAACCAAAATGAAATAACATTCTTAATTTATTCAGCACAGAGCTACGTAACTCTGAAATATAATATTCTCGATCATGCTATTGTTATTGGATTGTAAAGAATACAATGAGTTAAGAGAGCGCTTGTGTGACAAGCGTGACACGAACGAGTTATCGAGTGAACTGCTCCCGGCAAAATCATTTCATTGTTCAAGTAAAGTTTTTTAAACTAAAATCCCTGACAACATGCCGATGATCAAATGAAATTTAAATTGACCTAATTTTTTTCGTTATGTTTAATTAAAATGGACGGACGGACATCACGGACGGACGGACATGACAAGAGCACAATAGCGCCTTTTTTTCGATAAATGAGAAAATGCGTTAAAAATGCAAGCGGTGTCACCGTTACATTAAATGTCAATATGTAGTTTTATAAAATCAATTAAGCGTTCACCTCAGCCGTCGTTGAGGGCAAGTGAAGTGATGGGACGTTGCACTTGAGACGCAAAATTGCGCTACGAAAAATGTAGACAAATGAAGTAAATGTTCGATTGCCTTCGTTGGAATGCGTTCTATCTAGGAATTTATTGTATTCGCTGTTTTTACGATCATAGAAGAATTCAATTGGCAAGGTAAAATTTGAAATTAAAATCAATTTATCCACACCTGTCAGGAAATTAGAGTTTTCACCTCATTTATTGGCTTAATTGTATGAAATAATCTTTCTAGCTTTCATGTTTCTAATTAATTTCTGAGCGGCTTTTTGTGTTTAGCTGACTTTTCTACATAGAATTATTGCTTCATTATTGATGAATGCCATTGTTGCAAACGTATTCACAAGCAAGCATTATATGAGTAGAAACGCATCTCAATAGGAACTGCTGGTAAATTTAAGCATAATTTTTAGCAATATGGATAGGTTAAACGTTTATCAGAATTCTTTTGATCAGTATAAGGGAGAGACTTGCTCATAAATTGCAAACGCGACTTAAGCTCAAGTGTCCTAAGTTTGTAGATAACAGACGTGGTCGGAGACGAAATAATGTTTCCGAAGTTATTGTAATAGAAAATACTTTTATACTATCTTGAAGTAGCGGTCCTTTGGCGCGTGTGCATTAATTATCATAGCAAAGCAAAAGTTTGATATATAAAAGAAAAGAAATTCGACTTGTAATGTCATTGTATATCGTTTCCTTGTGTTTAGGAAATGAAAAAGACAATTTCTAATGCTGCATTGAATTCATAGATGCTCGCATCATTCGACTGAATTGATTGGATTAAATAAGATCAAATTATTGAAAGAAAATGGATTAAATAAGATAAAATCATAAAAAAATATAATGGATAAAATTTTCAAGAAATTCAAATATATGGAGTCACAATTAACACGTCCTTTAGATCTTTGGATAAGCAGGTTTTTATTTATTTTAAGTAAACTTCTATAGGTTATTTTATTAGCCTCTCTTTATTGCTAATTAACGTTACCTAGAGCAACATTAGTACTCAACCTTCATTCACATGATTAACGCATTCATTGTAACTCATGCACTGCAGGCATTATTACACAGGTCTGTCACAACTATAGAGGCCGAGTGCGCGCTATATTGCTTAATATTATCTCTTGCCAAAAGAAACACGAAAACTTTGCTTGATAGACTGCGTTCCCTAAAAACTTGACCTATACTGAATGTATTCAGGTTAGCTTCGTGTTGCGTACTCTAAATAATACCTGCATTTTAAGAGTCCCTTTATTCCGGAACCCGTCATATTGAATCTCACTATCCCGACTCTCACTGTCCAGTATCCTGTGAGGCCGAATACCGTCATTCCGAATCCAGTTGATAACTTCACAGCTGAACTGTGCTTACAAACCGTCCGTCATTAAACTGTTAGTTTTTCAGATAATTTTCTTATTTTTGTATTAAATTTACACCTATCAAAGCAAGAGTCTCATTGCTCCTTTCTGATCCATCTTTCCCCATTCCTTGATTATTCATTGTCTCATTAATCTGACATAATAAATAAAATTTCATTCCCAGGTTAAATCCAGACGAGACAGCTATCTTATATTTACGCACTTTACCTAATTACAAATTTATCTCGCCAGGTTCGGAAATATATAACTTTGATTAATATTTACCAGAAATAAAGTACTTCCGCAACTAAATTAAAATCAATTGAATGTATCAAATTACTAAATTTCATACGAACTTCACTTCAATGAGTGTCTGTCCGAGTTGAAATGATAAGAGAGGTTGTTAGATATAAAGAAAGTTTGGTTGAATTCCCAGCAAATCGATCGCTTCGGAGCCTAAAAACTCGTCCTGTTCGAATGGCAACTTGATAGAACTTCTGGGAAAGTTTGTCAATAAATCGCTGACTGGCCCGAGGCAAAATTACCTTATATCAGTACGGACGTAATGGAGCTTTAATTTTGAATACGTCAATAAGCAAGATTGCTCCTGATTTCCAGTTACTGAGCTTGTGGACGTGAACAAATTAGCTGTCGGATGCAGCGATGTAACTTTTTAACTCTTAAATTAGAGAATTAATTCACATCTTCACCACTGATATTGTAAACCAAAATTTGAATTTAATTCAGTTCCATTTCATACCATAAAAAGGACGATATTATATCATTTAAATATTCAAAATATCTTGTAGCATATCTGAATTATTTTTAATCGTAGAAATTATAGCCCACTTCTATTATTATTAAATTTTTGAGCAGTTTAGTTTATTTTATGGATAGTTAACCCGGCTGTGCTGGAAATAGATAACTCCTTAGTTTAAAAATCCCGGGTTTTCTATCCCGTTAGTAATTTCCTTACTAAGCGATGTGACTGAAAGTAAGAACCTTTCAAACCAACGTTCATCATGAAAATCTCAATTAACTCTCGTTTCGAATACTGGCTAATGTTTATTTTTTTTTAATAAAATTTGGAATCGACAAATGAAATTAAGCGATTTAAACAACATTAAACTCTTTTCAATGTCCTTTAATTACATTAACAAATATATTATTCAGCTTCGGGTAATCTATTGCGACTACTATAAAACCATACTATAAATACAAATGTACTTAAAACCATGCTAAAAATTCCCCGTTACGAAGACTTACTGCAGATACGAGAGGCTTCCCCGACATGAAGGATTTTTCTTAAAAAATGTTTTTTAAAATTAGAGGCAAATCTGTGCCAACTGAAAAAAGGGTTAGTGTGTGTAACTATCAAAGTCAAAGCCACATGGAGGCAGATAAAAGCAGACGTAATATAAAGCAGCATAATAAATATTTAATTTATTTAAAATAAATAGTTATTGTTTTCTGACTGATTCTCAACAGCTGTAAGCTCCCTTTCCCTCAACGATTCATGTTTACAACCCAGTCGAGAATCGTGCATTCAGTAGTCACGCTGACAAACATTGCCCTATTTTTATTACCCTACAACTGCCCATTGAACAACACTCAGGGCTCCTGCAACTACCAGGACCCTAAAAGACAGTCAACAAACAACCAACACCAGGGGCCACGGCTATAAACTAAAAAAACAGCGTTGGAACACATCCATGCGACAACATTTGTTCTCGCTTCGAGTCACCGACATGTGGAACAGCCTCCCTGATAGCATCGTTGAAGCTCCGAGTATGAACATCTTCAAAAACAGACTCTCTGGTCATTTGCATATTGCGTCTAATTTGCACGGCGTTCCGCAGCGAGAGCAGTACTTTAGCCTCTCTTTAAGTGACGGATCAGATTTATTTTCATGGGAATTTCTGCCAAGAGATTACAGTACATCCGTTACAAGGCGTTGTTCTCAGATCAGCAGGCTAGGAGTTTAAAGCCTCTTGCGTGAATGAATTAATTCTAGGGGGCTAGCAACTGACGGACGCAATGTCTGGGCGTTTCTGTTAAGGAATGTAATGTGAGGGTATTTTTTTCACCTGCAAGTATGTTCAATGTAATAAAGATACAATCAAGAATTTTTTGACATCTTATTAGTATTCGCAAATATATTCCATATGTAGTACCGTAGTTTGAACAATTTTAGCCAGTCAAACCTTACGTAAATAAATGAACAGTTTTCAGTACAACTTTTTGCTGAGAAACATGAGAAAAGTCATGAGCGCCTGTTACATCGCAAATGTACCAAATAAATTCGTATTCGTAGGAAGGAGTATTATTAGGTCTAAAAAACTTTAACCCGAGACCAGCTTTTGGTCACGTTCTGCCACCGCCATCATGTAGTTTTGTTATTTCTACGCCTGAATTTCGATTTTGTGAGAGCCTCTCGAGCGTCTTCAGTTTTGCTTGTCAAAGACAGAGGGAAATTCGTCACCAGCAAAAAAATGTGCGTTAATGTTCCACTTCCTGAGTGAGCAACTCACTCCAAGTCAAAGAGCTCTAAAGACAGAAACTTTGAGGGATGCTGCACAAGTTTCATGTCACATTAACTTCATCAGAACCGGCACTCTCGCTCGACAATTTGCAGCGGCTTAGGCGAAATGTAAATGCGGCTCAGGTCTCCTCACTAACATTAATTAAAACAACGGTTATCTTGAGTTATAATTCATGAGCGCGTATTTACAGGTTAAATTTTTGGTTGCAAGATTGACATACCTTTAAATGAGTCTTGCAACTTTTTGAACTTGGTTTTGCTCGGATGGTAACTGTAAAAACGCTTTTCGTTTTTGAGTTTGGGTTGCCGTAAGTCCGCGTTCAGGTTTTAGGATAACCACGGTTTCAACAACAAATTTCCTTTTTATTGAATGAAAAATTGTATCTGTAGGAACAAACATAAATATATTAACCCTATAAATTTCAATGTATGCTTATAATATTCAAATATAACAAATGATCATCAAAACTATAAACAAGTTATAAGAAGGGCATAAATCAACGCACCGAAATATTGTGGGCAGTTTTGACGCGGGCTACGAACAACTGATCTGACAAGAAACTATTTGATACGTCGTTAACTAGGTTTTACACTCTAAAGGTCGGATAAACAAGTAAATCATAGGAGAGCATAAAAAATAGACTATTAAAAACTAAGCTAACAAAAGGTTCGCTAAAAATATTTACAGTAACTCTGGGTACGACCATAATATTTGCAACACTTCTCATGGCGATGTTATCTGAGATGTTATTTGTCTTTTGTTTATCAATTGCTCAGATAATTTTAGATCACCTACTGATAAATTTTGACCAAGGATGTTTTCATCAACAACTTACACTCATTCTTTCATGTAACACGAGATTAAAACCGTTCTGTTTATATGCTAAATATAACAGAACCTATTCACAATTTGCAGGAACTTCCTATATATTTTATCAGCATGTGACTCGCAACTCAATAATCAATAGGGAAAAAAGACATAATCATTTTCAAATATTCTTGTCTGTATTTTCGAATCGTTTTGCTTCAGGGGAAATTCTCGCTCCACCATTTCGTCGGCCAAATAAAATGCAATAACAAAATCACTCGAAATTTTGTTCGCTTGTGCGTTTGTTGTCGGCACTTCCAAAATAATGCAATTGGTGATGAAGTTATTGGGGATCTGCATAGGAATAAACTTGTCTCCGGAATTAAATCAAGAGCATCGCAGGCAATATTCTACGGATTGATACCATGTAAGCGTGGAGCTGCTCAATATTGAATTGCGAATTTTATAATAAAACCAAACGCGCACCGTTACCTTGCAGAAGGGGCAATCTTACGTAACATTACATAAATTTGACGAGTATTAAGTTCGCAACAAATTCCGCTTATGTAGCAGTCATTTTCATTTGACGCCTCATTTCGCCCTTGACAGTCTCTCACACATTAAATAAAAAAATCTGAACAACCCAGTTAAAATTTAGGGCAGGGAATAGAGCAGGCCGTCGCCGGCTGCAGAGCCGTGTTTCGCGGCTCCATCCTGCTAAAGCGCGACCAGCCCGGCTAAACCCGGCGCCGGTCTCGGCTCAAAATTTTAACTGGGAAGAAACTGGAGTTTTGCGATCTAGCAACAATATTTTATTAATTTGTTTTCGAGCCATTAAAATATCTCTTTTTATACATGTTACCCCCACTCTATAAAAACTGTGAATAACAATTACTTTATTTCCAGGTGCTGGTCTGCTGCTGCATCGTTCATAAGGTGAGCTCAATCTTCCTGCGTTCCATTCATTTTAGGGAAATAAATTTTCCCGGTATTTAATTGATCGACACCTCGGCTTCTCCTTCGCAATGTTTGTTTATCCAAGGCTTTTTTTAAATGAAGTTTGTCTGCAATTTTCTTTACAATGAGAATTTACAATTAAAATGAGAGAATTTCCCTATTGCCAGCTTTTGACCAAAATAAGTTCTGATGTTTTAGCCCAATGAAAATTGCATGGCGCTACAAACTGCTCCTCTAGCAAGACATTCCAGCTCAATTGACTTCAGTTATATTAGCGTTATATTAGTTATATAATTATTACTCCCAATGTATGCGTTGATACATCTTTTACATATACCAAAGAATCATTTTGTAGGCAGAAGTAAAATAAGGTTATTGAAAGTATCTCCCATATTTTTCATCTGTTGCAGTTGCTCAATATTAGCAAACATAGAAAGGCTTGATTGCGAAAAATTTTGTGAGAAAATATTCTTATAAAAATACTTTTCTCATTAACAGGAAATGTCTTACAAAGTTCCATTCTATAGATGCAGTAAATGTTAATGACAAAATTCCTCGCATATGCAGCAAGAAATAATGGCAGAGTCTGGCCGTAAATTATCCTCTTGCGGGCGAAACTTCAGGCTGCCGAGAGCTCAGCTGCGACCAACCGACCCATTGTCCAACGGGTGTTCCAGATCTATTAATTATCGTCACAAGTATGTTTATTATAAATTAAATTTTTTTCCAACGTTTAAGGAAGGCTTCAGAAAATGAAAATATGAAAACCCGTTTTTTTAATTGGTAACTTTTCACTGAATTATTGGTTAGGTTAGGTATATCAATTGGTGTCCCAAGCTATTGCTACACTGACAAATTTATTTCGTTATTTACATAACACGATGAACGACTTCAATAAGCTCGGAGATATAATAACCTTGATAACCTGAAACTGCGTGTACATGCAGAACATTGCCATATTACTCTGACGCTGCGTGTACACGCAGAGCATTACCTTATTACTCTGACGCTGCGTGTACACGCAGAGCATTACCTTATTACTCTGACTCTGCGTGTACATGCAGAGCATTACCTTATTACTCTGACGCTGCGTGTACATGCAGAGCATTACCTTATTACTCTGACGCTGCGTGTACATGCAGAGCATTACCTTATTACTCTGATGCTGCGTGTACATGCAGAGCATTACCTTATTACTCTGATGCTGCGTGTACATGCAGAGCATTACCTTATTACTCTGATGCTGCGTGTACATGCAGAGCATTACCTTATTACTCTGACGCTGCGTGTACATGCAGAGCATTACCTTATTACTCTGACGCTGCGTGTACATGCACAGCATTACCTTATTACTCTGACGCTGCGTGTACATGCACAGCATTACCTTATTACTCTGACGCTGCGTGTACTCACAAGACTCAGAACACATCTCACAAATCACAGAGAGCTGAGCCCTCATGAGACCAGAATATTCTTTGTTCCCATCCCTGTCGGCATTGAAAGCAAAAGTTTCTTTTAAACGAATTTTTTCTGACACTTACAAGCCAAAAGCGTCGAAAACGCTCGAAATTTTCGCTGATTTAAAGTGACACCTCTTGTTGACTTGGAAGTGTTCTTAAAGTTTCTAACTTGGTTTAAGACGTTGAACACTGAACTCGTGTAGAAACAATGTTGCTGATAGCCGATTGCTGTTATTGAAGTAGATTTCACGTAAATAAATTTTCAAACTTCGAATTTTTTCCACTATTGAGGAAATTTCGGTCTCCATGTAAAAATGGCAATATATCAGCCTCCACCACTAAGATTGGATATGACATAAAATAATTTTTTACTTTAGACTAGAGGAACACGTTGCATAAGCTCAGTTAATTCAAACCTGCAAGGGATTTTTCGTGATAGTTATTTTTATTATATAAATATTTGCAGCATACTCAAACTATTACTATACAAATGCGATTCCCCTCTATTCGCTTGTACCAGAACGATCATCCATAACTCTTGCGCGGATCTTCAGGCCGATGTTTCTGTCAGGCATAATTCTTGGCAGCTCTGCATCAAAGATTTGCAAGACAGGCTCAGGCTTCTTTATAACAGAGGGAGAAAAGCAGCGAACTGCACGGCCGACGCTGCCTACATCAACTGACAACGCATTGCTCACGCGCACGATTTACTCGCGCGATGTGTGAAGAATTATTAGAATTATAGAATTATAATTAAAAAATTGCAAGGAAGGCTCAGGCTTCTTTATAACAGAGGGAGAATAGCAGCGAACTGCACGGCCGACGCTGCCTGCATCAACTGACAACGCATTGCTCGCGCGCACGATTTACTCGCGCGATGTGGCAGGTCTCGTGTCAAGTTCTTGTGTTCAGATGAATGCAGAGCGCGGGATGTTTATGAGGATTACAGCCGTACTTGTAGGGCCTTCTGTCACTACATCCAGATTGGAATTTTCAGATTCTTTAAGTTATGTGATTTATTCATTTAGTTTATGTGTGAATCTACTTTGCCTTGCTTTATTTTTAGAGGGATATCAATATAAATGTACAGAACTCATTGCAGAGAAGTCTGTGCCAAGTTCATTCAGACTCGATCCTGCCCCTGCCATTTTATTTTATTACTTAAGCAATAATTCCGACCAATGACGAGGCAACAAAATTTAGTTATAAACTTTTCCCAGTGCGAAGTTGTAAAACCTATAGAGTAAGATCTGCTTGGTCGCAATGACCAAGTTTGGGCATGTAAGTACACTAAGTTTTCGTTATGGTGATCGTGACATGAGAAGTCATGCAGCTTTTCTATTGGTCTAATGGAGGAATATGGCATGTTTCCCAATAAAAATTAAGTATGTAGCATTTTAATGGAGTTTTTATTAGATTTGGATCGACGGCAATCAAACTCGGGTTTGGTGTTCCTAAATAATGTTTATCAAGTCATGACGTGTCCCTATAAAACAAGGGATACATCAGATTAAGCGAGCTACTCTGATCAAGGTTTCTAAAATTACTGCCATATAATTAAATTTCTGAGCCCTCGTAACATTGGAATCAGAGCAAGCATTCAGCAAATATTACTCTCGCTCAAACATTTTTTATAATTTTCCATCTATTACCTGACGCGCCAGATGCTTTGGTGAGTTTCCATGAAGAATGCCATACTTGGAGGCCGCTCCTTCTGAAGTGAAGTGATTATTAAGGAGTCTGCGAATTGAAGTTTTTTGAATGAATACCGATGACTCAACACCACATGAATGCATTTTAAACGAGTTTACCGTGACCTGGAATGTTCATCTCGACAGGATCTCTCTCCTGCTAACATATCTTAAATGTGACAACCATTGCTAAAGTCCTCGGCCCAGGTCACATTTTTGATGGAATCTGCTCAATTTGTGTCGCATGAAAATTTCAGGATATCCATAGATTGAAGTGTTCTAATAAACATCTAGAAAATATGCAAATAAACTTTATGCAAATCTTTGAGTCGTCGCTACTCAATCACTTATTGGTTGCATATTTCTGTCTGCGGAGGTCAGCATTTGCAAAAAACGTCGTTTTTCTGCCATGAGAATTTTTTTTATCATATTAGGTAATACACCATGAATTATTTATTCTTTATATTTGTTTACCAAATGATGATCTTCATTAGTTTTGGCATATTCCACAAATTTTTTCAATGGTTTAATCATTGTTTTCCCTTTCATTTTCATCTGTGGCCTCTGCATCATCTGTATGCTCGAAATCGTCAGGCAATTTTTCATCTTGTGAAGAACTGCTTTTTTTTTTAAATGAGCCATCTTTTATAGATGAAGATTCCTGTTGATTAGTTATCATCAAACAATTTGTTACTTTCTCATTTTCGGTTTCCTTCTGCCGATATAAAAAATTATTACAACCAACAATTGTTGGCACAGTTCGGCTCCTAGAGAAGCTAAAGTATGAGGATATTTTAAGACAAGCTGTCATTATTTTAATGAAATAATAAAAAATAATATACAAATTAGTAACCATCTTATGCAGATTTGTAATCGTTTGATGATTTATTATTATGTGTTAAGCAATTATCTTCCGAGGCTCGTGATTCAATTCAATCAACTTTTCATTATTAGAGCTTGTAAGATTTCTTTAACAGGAGCAAGAAACACTAGGTTCCTATATAGCTTACGATTGATTTCATTAAAAAAACACTCTTCAAAATTGCACAGTGTTTTCCGATTGTAAATGCAAAATCCGCATTACTGTTAGACGTTAGTACAGGAAATTAAAAGCAGAAGCTTTTACCGAATCATGGCAAAATCTGAGTTAAATTTGCAATCACACGCAGATTGTCCAAGATTTGCACGTGTGTTCTGCCGCGCTGGATCCAGGAACGCCAGGCACGGACTCGCTGCTGTAATGGCGTCGGATTGCGTCATGATTGTTGCGCCCCTCAAACTTGTTTAATATGACAACTTCGCTCAGCTGGAGCGTGGGCTGTATTTAAAAAAATTGTATTAGATTCATAGTTTATGGCGAACAATTTGTGTACCGACTGTAGAGTTTGTACAGGTAACCAGACAGCGCACCGCTGGCAGTGAAACACAGTGTAACAGAACGTATACTGGCAAGCGTGAACGAGGTTCAGCAGTCTGCATATGACGAGTATAAAAGGCATACTGACAGCGATGTCAGATATATCGCATATCAGCTATTATTCGCTCTATTATGGTTCCATAGAAAGTTGTGCACCTTAACTCTACACATCTTCCCCCTCAAATTGAGC
>NW_025938665.1:0-821 GCF_000764305.2 Hyalella azteca | reverse complement strand
TGTTGGTAAGTGTTATCTCTGTCATCTCTGAATACGACAACCCGTCTCTTGCTCCCCTCATATCTCACCTCCTGTCGCACACTGATCTTGGTAAGTGTTAAGCCCTAGTGGCTTGGGCGAAATTTCGACACTCAGGTTTCAGGGAGTTTTATTTGGGTAACCTTGAAAGCATAGTTTCTGCAAGTATGACATCAAAACTATTAGCTATCTAATACATAAGATAAACAAATATAAGCAAAATTAAATCCAAGTTAACCAAAAAATATCATATCAGAATCAATAATGAAAGACTAATATATTGTAGCACTAAACGCACCGAAGTATTTCTCCATTAAAAGAGGTTTGAACTACGAATGACAATTTATCGCCAGGTAAACTTAGGTTGGATAACTGAAGGTCTTAACAGAAAGATTACGTGAAGCGTACATGTGAAAAATTGCGATTACAGTAAGTCTGTGTAAATCGCGCCCTTAAAATGTTTCCAAAAATACGTATTTTGGAAACAGCAATCAGCAAAAATATTTTATATATACTCGTAATAGTTGCATATTTGAAAATATATATACATTTAATGCGTAATTCCCAAGAATCCACGATGTTAGAAACAGGTACGAAGAAATGTTAGACTTATTTTCATGCACAAACTGTATTTTTAACACTTTACTGGCATGACCTACTTTACTAGCATTACACAAACTGTTACTTTACCGTCAAACGGTAAAGTTGTGCAACTAACGAGTAATAGTATGTAGTTATAACATATGACTCATGATTATGCATAACTCTTGATTATGCACGACTCTTGATTATATGTGACTCTT
>NW_025938664.1:0-314 GCF_000764305.2 Hyalella azteca | reverse complement strand
AATGATTACTATTAATTAATATAAATGATAATTATAACGATGATGAATTGTTTCATCACTATTAAATGAAGATAAGTTAATTTGGTTTGTAAGATAGAGTGATTTATATTGTAAATATTTTATTATACAAGAAAATCTTCACATATATCACATTTACAATAATTTTTTTTGTATCACCCATTATTCCTACCTTGTATCGTCAATGTGACCCACCTTGTGTCGTCGATGTGACCCACCTTGTATCGCCCTGATGGCTGCCGTAGTGGTCGTCACTGGCCACACGGGCGGCGTTGAGCGGCTGGCCGTCCTTGTAC
>NW_025938663.1:0-11697 GCF_000764305.2 Hyalella azteca | reverse complement strand
GTTCGACGTGGGCCCGCTCCTCGCTCGCGTCACAGCTCAGTGACCCTCGGAGTCGGTGTAGGCCACCATCAGAGGCGTTAAGGTCGGGGCCCTGATCATTGACATGAAACCATTCCCTGTTTTAATTAATAAAATCAATTCCTTTTTTTTTGTTGGAATGGTGAGTGTGGGAGGCCTTTAAAAAAAAATCGTTAGAGTGACTAAATAATAATAATATTT
Source organism: Hyalella azteca (assembly GCF_000764305.2). NCBI lineage: Eukaryota > Metazoa > Arthropoda > Malacostraca > Amphipoda > Hyalellidae > Hyalella > Hyalella azteca. The sequence goes on along the minus strand of NW_025938663.1, from coordinate 11,478 downwards.
AGAACTCTTGCTATTTAGAACTATTGTCTCGCTCACTAACCTTACTTATATCCACGAATAATAATAGGACTAACTTTGACAAACTGGACCAACAACCAGGACACCGAGCCGCTGTCTCATTAGCTTCCTTCAAACTGGAGGGCAAGTGAACCACATGAGACAAGCTCACAACCAGACCGTCACTCATGTTGTGCTGGAAGAACCCACCAGCATCATCATCAAGATTTACTTATATTTTGTACTTTTTTCCACCAAAATTTCAATATATAATGCTCATTAAAGACGATCACAGCCGTAGCACTGATTATCGTCGTCTTTCGTCTCGACCGCCGTACTGCATAATTTACGCGTCGAGGATGCCAAACATTTATCGTAATTTATTCCATTTATTCGACATTCCACAACGGTTTCTGTAAACGATACAGAAGAAAATATGTATAACTAAACATACAAAGAAAATTTATTGGTCATTATTTCAGAGAAAATATTCAGAGTATAAAATTAATTAATCCTCAGCAACAGTGCGGGCACCGTGCTGTCGCACCAGACGCAAGCCGTAAACAAAGATAATTACTAAGGTACGCCTGGGCTTGCCTAGTTCTGCGTAGTGTCTTGTACAGTAATCTGTACCAAACCGAAATCCTACAATGTGCGCCGCTTGCACTCATTGAAAATGAATTTTTGTTGCATTCGAAACGTCGTTAATTAACTAGAACTACTTCCTGAAACATGTCTTTCGATCTAACAACGTCATCGGAAGATTGATAGACCCTCTCTAATAATTTGAATTAACGAATTCTCTGCACACAACTACTACTTCTATAAATACTTTAAATTACATGCTTTCACTCCCAAACGTCGCTACGACGATTTACAGATGGAGCTTAAAAAATCATATCGTCAAATATCAGATTTTTAGGAGTAAGTTGGAAGCGAGCTGTGTGGTGTCATATCCCAAGGACTGAGAACGCGCATAATTTGACCTACGACTTAGCTATTCATCAACAGCCGTCAAACTTTAACCGCCATCATCGATAGTAAGCAAATTTATTGACATTCATCACAGCGATCATCTGCATCATGTGTGCGTAAGAATCAGTGCAAGAAAATAAGTGAAAAGCAATCCTTTTTTTCTATGTTATTTCATTCAAAGAGGTACATCAGCCATCAGTCGTATGTTTTGCATGCTAGTTGTAGAATTATTCACCTCTTTAATCTGTAAAGTGTTAGAATTATCAGCTCATGGTGTTCTGGAAAACGAATTTCATCTTTCAACAATTCTTATTTCTTACTCGTCCAATTTCAAATTAATATAAACGAAATATTGAGCTTCAGGTTGCAAGTATAATGCCTGTCAGTTTACAGGAGTTATACCGCTCCAGACACGTGGCGCTCTATTCTTTGTGATCAGTGGTGACGGGCGGTGAAAATCTACGGACTTTTCAAAAACTAATGAAAGTATGTAGACGTTACTTTTTACGCCGAACGTTATATAATTCAAGGTTTTCAAGAATTTAATTCAGTGATTCAATAGTGAGAAAATGACTTTTATTTATAACTGAGGAGATATTAATGTTACATTTTTAGGTAATTTAACATTGATAATACATCAAAGCAAACAATTCAATTTGTCATTTAATATAGATAAAATAACTTTTCTTAATAACGGAGGACATATTAAAGTTTGATTATTAAATAACTCAACATTGAGAGTCCTCGGTACTTCCCACATTACCACATACCAATAGTATTATTAACAATGGTATATTTTGTGGATTATTTACTACATATTATTCATTTTTAGTGACATGATGGAATAAAGAATTATTTAAATATTATTAGTCAGTTCGCATACGTCACCTCAAAACGCAACAAAATATACCTATCATGTATTTGTGTCAGCACTACTATTTTGCTCTCATGTAAGTAAAAAAAAATTTTTCACTAAAGGTCTTCGGCGAAGCGATTTTTCTAGATAAATATTTTTCACGGCCTCGAACTTATTATATTCGGTTTCACGAAGACTTATTCTGAAGCCAAGCTAATTCTTTCGTATATTATGATTACTGAAACAGAAATGAAGCGCCTTAAAAAGATGCCGTTGATTATTTCATGAGATACCGAGAAGTGGCCTGCCTAATTGTTCAGGGTGAATAAGTTTTGTTAATGGAAGTTTTTACCCCAAAGCTCCAGCGAGTTACCCCAGGTCCCAGGGGGACCCGGCCATGACGTCACTTAATCACTTAAGGTATTTCATCGTTAGTAAAGTTCTCCGGCTTGACAAGTTAAGTATTCTTGAACGCTTTATTCATAAATTGTATTGCCATCGTTGCCATAAAAGAGGGATCATAATTTTTCTTGAATTCATTACGACATTTAGAGCATTTATGAGTCAATATTATATGCCAGAGGTTACAGACGTTTCCTTTGCTTTTATTGTGAAATTTTATTTGAAACGAATATTGGAATGCTTTTTACCTGCAGAGGCGAAGCGTGCGCAGCGCAGTGAAGATATGAATTATCGAAATAAAAATATGATGTTGAATCGCGCTTTTGATTACATTAAACATACAAAATGTCGTTAAAAAAACTTGAAAATCCTTAAGTTTTGTTCAAAGCAGGAAAGCAATACATATTACATGGGCATAATAATGCAATTTTGCCCCAAAATGCACGAGATAGATTGTGGAGTCCGTAGATATCACATATGATCAAATACAACGTAATAGTATCCCATCAAATATATTCTATGAAATCATGTAGAAAACAGAATTCTATGGCACACACGTATATTCCGGACGTTTGACGCTCCAATAGAATTAAATGTACCTCAAAGTCCGGTGATCGAAATATTCATTTAATTTAGAAAGCTTTTGCCGGTGGTGCCATCATCTTCATTTGTGTTGCTGAAGTCGGCCTAACAGGTCACGTCTGATGGCTCACGATTTCCATTACGGAATCTGGTTAACCGAACAATGTCAGAAATGACAAAATCTCCAGCGCTTGCAAGTTCCACCACATCTCTTACATCAACATTTGGATCAACTGGCCCAATAACCCCATGTACACGCACATCAGAGCCCGGCTGGTAACAACGAACAGCCCACTTTCCAATCATTGACACATCAAGATAATTAGCAATGTTTTCATCAGTGAATGAAGGAGACTGCAGAGCAATCAACTGGCGGCGGGGATTTGGGCGCACTTCCAAGTCCTTCACTGCTCCAAATAATGAATTTTTAATTCCTTGAGCCAAGCCAATTGGGTCTTTCAGAAAAGATATGGCATTAGGAATAGGACCCTGTCCTGTGGTTTTATCAAGATGGTGAATCCCCTGCCTGAACTCTGCAGAGTGGCATTAGTTGGGAACTTCAAATTTTGCAGATTGATAGGATTAGGAACACTTTTTATTGTCACTCTATTGCTAAGCGTAGTTGGGCGCTTACTGCAGCTTAGCCTATGAAGCAATGCTCTCACTTGAGCCATTTGTCTCCCTCTCTCTTCGTTTCCGGCCAAGCTGATTCTGAACAGGCACAGAATCCAAAGGAGTTGCTTTAATGAGGTTCTCACTCTCACAGTCTGATTCCTCCACAGGCTCCACCACCCCACCACCATCAGAAGATGCTTCCTCAACACTTACAAAAGCCTCAGCTGCTCCAATCACCATAGGCGGGCCAAAACCTGACCCCGTAAGGCAGCTAGAAACTTCCATAGGGAAGAGACGAAACAAAAGTCAAAATAAACAAAAATATCAGAAAATCAAACAAAAGTTAAACAAGAAAAAATAATAATAACTCAAAATAAAATTAAAGGAGCAGAAAAAAGAATGGGAAAAGGAAAAAAAATAATAAAAAACACAATGCGGACCGGCAAACCTCTGAGGGAGAAAGCCAGTCGGGTTAATGAGGAAACAAATATGATGATAATTACTTCTAGAAACTAAGAGTCTTCAAACCACAATTTTACCGGTTACTTTAGAGATCGCAATCCACACACGTGCTTTCGCCGTGAACGCAACTGACTTTCTTCCCATCGGACCATTGAATTGTCCAAGCAAAACGGTGATTGCATAGAAAAAATAACAGAACCATGGCATAGACGGAATGCTTCGGCATTCCATCTGCAATTCGAACAATAACATGACTATTATAAAAACTTCGACATCAACCGACTCGCTAACATATTGTTAATAACATTGGAGAACATTTGTAATTTAATTTTAAAAACTTAAGGTAGAAATGAGTCAAGGTAGAATAGAAAAAAGCATATTGGTGAATATTATATCACTCTAATCATAAACGTCAAATTGGACAAAATTTCCATACACGAGAAGCACTATTTTCAATTATATTATTGACTACTTGCATTTAACGTATACTACATAAAAACATATAATATACATAAGCAATTCATTCCAAGTTGCTTTCTAGTTTAGTTTATTCTAGATTTACATTGTTCTTTGAGTCTCGGAGACCGCCAGTGGGATCGGCTGCATGACTGGCCAAAAAAGTGTCTGAGAGTTAATACTTCATTTTACCTCATCTATAAAATATGACGGAGATTGATAAAGTTTGGCATGTTTCTGTGGAAATACGGGGAAGTTAAACAGCATTAGGAAGATGAAGCGTGTAGCTGGATACGTAGATTCGAGAATAAAACTCAGCATTGCTTCGCGAGTTTGAAGGATTTCTAAATTTTGTGTTGCTTGTCTAACATCTAACATCACAACTCCAGGCACTGAGCAATCAAAATCAATGCAGTTTGTCCATGACAGTTGCCGGTGAGAAATAGTTCAATTACTTCCAGCTGAAAATATTATATATTTATTGATGACCACTAACAGAAAGAATATTATTTAGAATGTGGGGGCACGAATGCTGCCGGGTCCGTGGCAGTTCAATATTCTTCTTCAATGCATTTGATATTAATGGCATGGAGAAGCCTTGATTCCATTCAATTTGTCAATTGATTCCATTCATTTTCCCAAGTGTATTTTGAAAGCCAGTGTAGATTTTTCTTTCAGAAGCCCAAGTGGATCTTAAAGTTGCCTTTATGTATCTATATACATACGATTTCTTCTTATATTGCCTTCCCTTGAGTCAGAAAAAGCATAAATTCATGATCAAAACATTTGCTCGCCGCATAAGAATAATTCGGGCGGTAAAGGGTTAATGCTTCCATGAAAATGCATTAGCAAATGTTGTACTGGACAGTGACTGGCACGTGTCAAGCAGTCTAGGGTGAACAGAGCTCAAGCCTTCAGGAAAGTTGCCGATTCTGAGCATCGCGGAATTTTCCTTGCTTGTTGTGGGTTTCGAACATGCACCTCACTGATCCAATCTTGCTTTGCTTGACCGCCCGGTCACCTCGTATCCCGAAATATCGCGCGGGGCGTAGCCTGGAAATCAGCGTTTACATTAAAATATTAACTGCGATTTGCATGCAAAATTTAGGGGAACGAAATTTCAATTAATTTTGTTAACAAATTTCAACTGATTTCGAAATGACAGGAGTCGCGCTATTAAAGGATCGGAAAAATACGAACAATAAAATATTTCAATAATTTCAAAACAAGCCGAGCTCGAGGTTCAGCAGCAATTGATTTAAGTAAAATTTGCAACTGCAGCGAAATAATTCGGAACACATGCACGATTTTATAAAATCATTTTAATGTGCGCGTCTCAAGCAAAAATTTAATTAAAAAATTAGCCTTTGTTACTCTTTTAAAGCTATTGGACTCGAGCGAAATTTATTTAAATCTAATTCATGGACCCAGCTATAAAATTAGAAATAGAGTGAATAATGCGAGAAGTTTGTTTAAACTTTTGTAGAATAAAAATGTCGGAAGACGAACTAGCAGCTGAGCGGTCTGTATACTTCATTGACCAGATGTTAGAGTTGATATGACAGTAGACCCAGTAAGTTCAGTAAGATATGACAGTAGGACAAAGTAAGTGCAGTAAGATATGACAGTAGACCCAGTAATTGTTCAGTAAGATATGATAGTAGACCTAGTAACTTCAGTAAGATATGGCAGCAGACCCAGTAATTGTTCAGTACAATATGACAGTAGACCCACTATAGTCAGTAAAATATGACAGTAGACCTAGTAAGTTCAGTAAGATATGACAGTAGACCCAGTAATTGTTCAGTAAGATATGACAGTAGACCCAGTATAGTCAGTATAGTTAATTAAGTAAGATATGACAGTAGACCAGTAAGTTCAGTAAGATATGACAGCAGACCCAGTAAGTTCAGTAAGATCTATTAACGCAACATGCGTTCACTTATTCAATAAGCATACATTAAAATATTGGCGTCTTACAACGTATCTAAAATATATTCTATTTTGAAAAGCCATACTACAATATTTTAGGAACTGAAAATATATTCGGCTATAAAGTATTTATTTGATTATATTTGAGTTTTAATTTGTTCATTAGTATTTGATATTTGTTACTATTATTCCAGATAACTGGTCATTTGTTCGAATATAGCCTGGATTGCCAAGTCTTCCTTATTTTACTACATAGACAATGCAGATAATTACTGTGACATCTTCGTGAATTACCATTGTACATTATGGCAAGATTTCATGTGTTTTTGATCTCAATAAATAGTTGTATTCTTCAAATGAGACAACGCGATGCAATATAATTTACACTAGTATTACAGGATCTTTTGCGCCGCACCTAGCCTTTCATAGGCTGGTGCTTCACGCATCAAAAAACGTCATCATTGAATACAAATTAATTAAATAGAACATTTACACGAAACTGCGTGCAGACCGATCTGCCATGACTGAGCACACGCGTTTTTTAGCTATAACTAAACTATTCCACAACAGCAGCCAAACCCTAGCCGCCATTGTCGACAGTAAGTATATTCATTAACCTTTATCACAACGAGCACACACATCGTGTATGTGTGTGTTTCAGTGCAGAAAATCGCTGAACACGAAACAATTTTTTCTCTGCAATATATAATTTTGATTACCTCTAACCCACAAAATGTCAGAAAAAAATGAAAATTCCCACGCTATAGTCAAAGCCCGGAAGCAATATATAGTATATGCCCAAAATAATGCAATTTTGCCTCTAAATCAACGAAATAGATTGCGGAGTCCGCCGAATTCACAGGTGACCAAATACAAAGAAAAACGTAGTATCCCTTCAAGTTTCTTCTATGAGATGATGTAGAAAACGGAATTCTATGGCATACACGTATATTCAGGACGTTTGACGCTTCAAAGGAGTTAAATGTACCTCAAAGTCCGGTGATGGAAATATTCATTTAATTTACAAAGCTTTTGCCGGTGGTGCCATCATCTTCATTTGTGTTGCTGAAGTCGGCCTAACAGGTCACGGTTGCGCTCGCTTTCTTAGATTTCGAAAACTTAGTTTAAGTGAATATATTTATTTTCCTACATTTAACTTTGAAATTTTAAACTTAGAAAATTTTTAAAAACTCTTTACGTGAACGCAGAGTTATTCATGAATGCAATATACAGCATGGCTTTGCTGTTAAAAATTTCGGAGTTTTTCAATTTTGGAGCAATTCACTTTAGGCGGAGAATAATAAATTTGATATTTTATATAGTTAACAATCGGATTGCAATGAATTTAAGTTCACTGTTCTAATCCTTCTACTCTGAACACTGAAATGGCTACCCTGCCCACCCAGTGTCGGCTAGCCATCTTTTCGACTCTAGAATCGATATCCTAGGAATTTTTTAGTTTCTAAGAATTGATGCCGAATTGCGTATGAATAAATATTCGATTAATATGCTAAACGTTTACGATTGACATTCGTACACCCCGCGTCTATAATACGTTAGTGCAACTTGAATTTCCGTTTTTTGGAAAATACCATAGAAGATATTTGAGGAGAAACTACTTCTTCTCGTTTCACCGAGCTCGGTGGCTCAAAATAATTCCACAATTCTGTGTAAAAGGCAACATATGAACGAGTAACAGAAGTTCTTTTTAAAATCGCAAGGATGTCATTGGCATTAGAGATTGCATATATTCGTTGGATTGTTTCATCAGCACGAAACATGGTCGCTATCGACGAGCTGAAAGGTTCTGAACTTTTAACCATTGCCGTTATGTAATGTAAGTTCCCTGCCATGTACATTACTGTTTACTGATTATAAATAAGTTTTATTATTGTTTCTGTTGCCAATAATATTTGCGTTGTAATTTGTTAATTAGTATTTGATATTTGTTACTCTTATTCCAGATAACTGGTCATTTGTTCGAATATATAGCCTGGATTGCCAAGTCTTCCTTATTTTACTACATAGACAATGCAGATAATTACTGCGACTCTGAGAAAACTTAGCAAGCACGTCACATTTTATGCAGGGTGAGCAACTTGCACATCTCCGTGAAATACCATTGTACATTTTGACAAGAATTCACATATTTTTTCACACATACTAATGATACTATTCACATACATAATACTTAGTTATTTTTATCATGATTTCGAGACCACACTATTTACTCTTACAAATATTATAAATTCCAAGTATTTCGCCTCGCACCTATCTTTTCCAAGAAAGGAGCTCCGGCATCAAAAATATTACTCCTTTCTACGAAGAAAACCAAACTGAATCGTTGGAGCTGCGTGCAGACCGATCTGCCATGACTGAGCACACGCGCTTTCTAGCTATGACTAAGCTATTCCACAACGGCAGACAAACACTAGCCGCCATTGACGACAGTAAGTTTATTCATTAACCTTTATCACAACGAGCACACACATCGTGTATGTGTGTGTTTCAGTGCAGAAAATCGCTGAACACGAAGCAATTTTTTCTCTGCAATATATAATTTTGATAACCTTTAACCCACAAAATGTCATAAAAAATGAAAATCCCCACGCTCTGCTCAAAGCCCGGAAGCAATATATAGTATATGCCCAAAATAATGCAATTTTGCCTCTAAATCAACGAAATAGATTGTGGAGTCCGCCGAATTCACAGGTGACCAAATACAACGAAAAACGTAGTATCCCTTCAAGTTTCTTCTATGAGATGATGTAAAAAACGGAATTCTATGGCATACCCGTATATTCAGGACGTTTGACACTTCAAAGGAGTTAAATGTACCTCAAAGTCCGGTGATGGAAATATTCATTTAATTTACAAAGCTTTTGCCGGTGGTGCCATCATCTTCATTTGTGTTGCTGAAGTCGGCCTAACAGGTCACGGTTGCGCTCGCTTTCTTAGATTTCGAAAACTTAGTTTAAGTGAATATATTTATTTTCCTACATTTAACTTTGAAATTTTAAACTTAGAAAATTTTCATATAAGTTCGTCACTCATGTTGTGCTGGAAGAACCCACCAGCATCATCATCAAGCAGCGGCCCGACAGCAACCGACCGGCGATGGCTGAACCCCTCATCTCTACGGATTGGACTCCAGCATCTATCTTCTAACTAAGGATTTGTCTGAACTCTGAGATAGTTCTCAGAGTGATTCTTCTGGTTCAAAATTTACTCTAGTATTCGATTTACTTATATTATGTACTATTTTCCGCCAAAACATCAATATATAATGCTCATTGAAAATGAATTTTTGTTGCATTCGAAACGTCGTTAATTAACTAGAACTACTTCCTGAAACATGTCTTAAGATCTAACAACGTCATCGGAAGATTGATCGACTCTCTGATGATTTGAATTAACGAATTCTCTGCACACCGCTCGTACGTCTTCAGATACTAGAAGTTGCATGATTTCACTCCCAAATGTCGCTACGACGATTTACAGATGGAGCTTCAAAAATAATATAACAAAATTACGAATTGTGAGTGTTACTTCAACATGAGCTGTGTGCTGCCATATCGCAGTGACTGAGAACGCGCGTAATTTGACCTACGACTTAGCTATTCATCAACCGCCGTCAAACCTTAACCGCCATCATCGATAGTAAGCAAATTTATTGACATTCATCACAGCGATCATCTGCATCATGTGTGCGTAAGAATCAGTGCAAGAAAACAAGTGAAAAGCAATACTTTTTTATGTTATTTTATTCAAACGGCTACATGTACATCAGCCATCAGTCTTATAGTAGTTCATAGAATTACAAAGCAAGATATATAGCTAATATTTCATCGTATAATTGTATTCCGAGACCAAGTTCATCCATACGTAGATTGTCTGTCAATATTCAAGTGAAAATTTTGCCAAAAAGATATCCCAGTTTATAACATCCGTCCTGTGGAGCCAACATGTTCACTTGTATAGCATCCTGAATTTCAGTTAAAATATTCAATTATTGAATAGACGTCTCAATGCGACCTGAAGACGCTAACGAATGTCTAAACACGAAAGTGACTCGCGTTAGTTCCCGGAGTTTGAATTTAACTTAACTAAGTTGCCATGTTTTGGAATAAGTTATTCAGCGCAGGCACTCCGGGCTTTATTCACGTTGTGGATTGGCAACATGAATATTGTGACGTTACAGGCATGAAAAGCGCAAGTGCCGTGCATTTGCTTACCCTATCTTTATGTGTCCTATTTACCCTTCTTTACGTATCCTATTTACCCTTCTCGATGTATCCTATTTACCTTTCTTTATGTACCCTATTCACCCTATCTTTATGTACCCTATTTACTTTTTTATGTATCCTATTTACCTATATGTACTCTATCTATATGTACCCTATTTATCCTCTACTTTCATTCTACTGCCAGTCTCTTGCATTCACTGTTTGCAAGACCGCGAAAAGACCCCGTTTGATCACCGCGAAAAATATGTTGTACGTTATGTCAAAATTGACGTAATTCTGGCGGAACTTCTGACCGTACTGGGCCGCCCTTCTTATCTCAACAACTGTTTATTAAATTTCAGTAAAACTTCTCTCATAAATTCATGTTAGACTTATCGTCCATTGCAAGACACGAGCCGCTGTACATCATCCGTCGGACATGCTTCAAGCTTCAGCATGTATTACACGAGCCTAAAACTCCTCCCAGAACTCTGCTATACTGTGTGAATATTCTACACATTATCTATGTATGTACTCGATTTATTATTACTTTACATATTGTTATGAACTTCCCGCATGTTTTCGAAAGAGGCCTTTGGTGTGGCACTTCATTTACAAGCATCGGAAGTGAAGAACATTTCTACTAGCGAAACTTTTAGAAACGTTTGTAATGTACGTAAATGTAAAAAACGCACGTAAATGTAACGAATGTATGTAAATAAAACGTGAACGTTGCCACAGCGCTAGGCGCGGTTGTAAGCAGCATTGATCTGTTAATAACCAACAGATAAAAATAATTGATCTGCAGTAGCGTTTGCCTGCATGAGTGGTTAATTAATCGGTAATTTTCTCAATGACTCACTTGCAAATGATCATTAAAGCGCCCAGTGATAAACATGGAAGAATGTCTCGCTGTAAGAGATATTAAAATATCGCACTCGTAGACACGCACCGAAATATATTCATCTAAATAGG
>NW_025938662.1:0-270 GCF_000764305.2 Hyalella azteca | reverse complement strand
AGTCGAAAAATTAAAATTAGGAAGTGAAATTTTTGTGTAACTTTGAGATCGTAAAACATGCATAGCACGATAATTGTTTCGATATCCTTTTTATAGTTTATCTAATTAGTTTATAACGTTCATAAAATTCGGTCACACAATTCATTAATTAATGCAGAAAATTCATTTAATTATTTCATTCAATTCGAAAAATTAATTCGTACAATTTATTTAATTTATTCATACAATTCATTTAATTTTATCATACAATTCATTGAGAAAATTTATTCA
>NW_025938661.1:0-317 GCF_000764305.2 Hyalella azteca | reverse complement strand
AATATACATTTTGTTTGCATGTATTATGTAACACAATTTAAATTTAATTATTTAAATCAAATATTTATTTAAATGAATTTAAAAATTTTTAACTTCTCATGTAGACTTAACGAATGCATATTTTAATTTTAATTGTAATTATTTGAATGGTTAGAAATATAACCAAATAAAATTTATCTCAGTTTTAAGGATACATTAAAACATAATCTCATGTATCATAATGAACGAGTAACATGAACATAATATCATGTATAATGTATCATGGTATTGTATGAGTATCATGAATATGTGTACCACAGGTCGCTCGTGTACAGCTG
>NW_025938660.1:0-340 GCF_000764305.2 Hyalella azteca | reverse complement strand
ACTCACACAAGGAGTTTTCGAAGGCGAGGTAAAAGTAGTACTCTCCAATGACCTGGTTGCAGGAGCCATTGTCGAATTTCCCATGATTACGAAGATGAAGGCTTACTCCACACGTCTTACTACCACAAGAACCATACACATCCATTGGAATGTACCTGCACCAGGTAGAAGAATGTTATTTCATACACTGATAGAAAAATGACCGTTAACGGTAATACCGGCGTTCCAGTGGCCGGTCGGCACGTGAAAAAAAACACCGTTTCACCGTTTTTATTCCAATTTAACACCAGAAATCCGTAAAACATCTGATAAAAACGGCGTAACAGTTTATTTTCACGGG